>NW_026608237.1:0-80420 GCF_029499605.1 Hyla sarda
GGAGGAGTGTATTATGGTCAGGGTTAGGGTAGTGACACACGTTCTAACCAATCTGTCAGTTACCTGGCGTGTCTATGTGCAGAGAAGGTGTGTATTAGGACCAGGTGTATGGAGGAGTGTATTATGGTCAGGGTTAGGGTAGTGACACACGTTCTAACCAATCTGTCAGTTACCTGGCGTGTCTATGTGCAGAGAAGGTGTGTATTAGGACCAGGTGTATGGAGGAGTGTATTATGGTCAGGGTTAGGGTAGTGACACGTTCTAACCAATCTGTCACTTACCTGGCGTGTCTATGTACAGAGAAGGTGTGTATTAGGACCAGGTGTATGGGGGAGTGTATTCTGGTCAGGGTTAGGGTAGTGACACACGTTCTAACCAATCTGTCACTTACCTGGCGTGTCTATGTGCAGAGAAGGTGTGTATTAGGACCAGGTGTATGGGGGAGTGTATTATGGTCAGGGTTAGGGTAGTGACACACGTTCTAACCAATCTGTCAGTTACCTGGCGTGTCTATGTGCAGAGAAGGTGTGTATTAGGACCAGGTGTATGGGGGAGTGTATTATGGTCAGGGTTAGGGTAGTGACACACGTTCTAACCAATCTGTCACTTACCTGGCGTGTCTATGTACAGAGAAGGTGTGTATTAGGACCAGGTGTATGGAGGAGTGTATTATGGTCAGGGTTAGGGTAGTGACACACGTTCTAACCAATCTGTCACTTACCTGGCGTGTCTATGTGCAGAGAAGGTGTGTATTAGGACCAGGTGTATGGAGGAGTGTATTATGGTCAGGGTTAGGGTAGTGACACACGTTCTAACCAATCTGTCACTTACCTGGCGTGTCTATGTACAGAGAAGGTGTGTATTAGGACCAGGTGTATGGGGGAGTGTATTATGGTCAGGGTTAGGGTAGTGACACACGTTCTAACCAATCTGTCACTTACCTGGCGTGTCTATGTGCAGAGAAGGTGTGTATTAGGACCAGGTGTATGGGGGAGGGTATTATGGTCAGGGTTAGGGTAGTAACACACGTTCTAACCAATCTGTCACTTACCTGGCGTGTCTATGTACAGAGAAGGTGTGTATTAGGACCAGGTGTATGGGGGAGTGTATTATGGTCAGGGTTAGGGTAGTAACACACGTTCTAACCAATCTGTCAGTTACCTGGCGTGTCTATGTACAGAGAAGGTGTGTATTAGGACCAGGTGTATGGGGGAGTGTATTATGGTCAGGGTTAGGGTAGTGACACACGTTCTAACCAATCTGTCACTTACCTGTCGTGTCTATGTACAGAGAAGGTGTGTATTAGGACCAGGTGTATGGGGGAGTGTATTATGGTCAGGGTTAGGGTAGTGACACACGTTCTAACCAATCTGTCAGTTACCTGGCGTGTCTATGTGCAGAGAAGGTGTGTATTAGGACCAGGTGTATGGGGGAGTGTATTATGGTCAGGGTTAGGGTAGTGACACACGTTCTAACCAATCTGTCACTTACCTGGCGTGTCTATGTGCAGAGAAGGTGTGTATTAGGACCAGGTGTATGGGGGAGTGTATTATGGTCAGGGTTAGGGTAGTGACACACGTTCTAACCAATCTGTCAGTTACCTGGCGTGTCTATGTACAGAGAAGGTGTGTATTAGGACCAGGTGTATGGGGGAGTGTATTATGGTCAGGGTTAGGGTAGTGACACGTTCTAACCAATCTGTCAGTTACCTGGCGTGTCTATGTGCAGAGAAGGTGTGTATTAGGACCAGGTGTATGGGGGAGTGTATTATGGTCAGGGTTAGGGTAGTAACACACGTTCTAACCAATCTGTCACTTACCTGGCGTGTCTATGTACAGAGAAGGTGTGTATTAGGACCAGGTGTATGGGGGAGTGTATTATGGTCAGGGTTAGGGTAGTGACACACGTTCTAACCAATCTGTCAGTTACCTGGCGTGTCTATGTGCAGAGAAGGTGTGTATTAGGACCAGGTGTATGGGGGAGTGTATTATGGTCAGGGTTAGGGTAGTGACACACGTTCTAACCAATCTGTCACTTACCTGGCGTGTCTATGTACAGAGAAGGTGTGTATTAGGACCAGGTGTATGGAGGAGTGTATTATGGTCAGGGTTAGGGTAGTGACACACGTTCTAACCAATCTGTCACTTACCTGGCGTGTCTATGTGCAGAGAAGGTGTGTATTAGGACCAGGTGTATGGAGGAGTGTATTATGGTCAGGGTTAGGGTAGTGACACACGTTCTAACCAATCTGTCACTTACCTGGCGTGTCTATGTACAGAGAAGGTGTGTATTAGGACCAGGTGTATGGGGGAGTGTATTATGGTCAGGGTTAGGGTAGTGACACACGTTCTAACCAATCTGTCACTTACCTGGCGTGTCTATGTGCAGAGAAGGTGTGTATTAGGACCAGGTGTATGGGGGAGGGTATTATGGTCAGGGTTAGGGTAGTAACACACGTTCTAACCAATCTGTCACTTACCTGGCGTGTCTATGTACAGAGAAGGTGTGTATTAGGACCAGGTGTATGGGGGAGTGTATTATGGTCAGGGTTAGGGTAGTAACACACGTTCTAACCAATCTGTCAGTTACCTGGCGTGTCTATGTACAGAGAAGGTGTGTATTAGGACCAGGTGTATGGGGGAGTGTATTATGGTCAGGGTTAGGGTAGTGACACACGTTCTAACCAATCTGTCACTTACCTGTCGTGTCTATGTACAGAGAAGGTGTGTATTAGGACCAGGTGTATGGGGGAGTGTATTATGGTCAGGGTTAGGGTAGTGACACACGTTCTAACCAATCTGTCAGTTACCTGGCGTGTCTATGTGCAGAGAAGGTGTGTATTAGGACCAGGTGTATGGGGGAGTGTATTATGGTCAGGGTTAGGGTAGTGACACACGTTCTAACCAATCTGTCACTTACCTGGCGTGTCTATGTGCAGAGAAGGTGTGTATTAGGACCAGGTGTATGGGGGAGTGTATTATGGTCAGGGTTAGGGTAGTGACACACGTTCTAACCAATCTGTCAGTTACCTGGCGTGTCTATGTACAGAGAAGGTGTGTATTAGGACCAGGTGTATGGGGGAGTGTATTATGGTCAGGGTTAGGGTAGTGACACGTTCTAACCAATCTGTCAGTTACCTGGCGTGTCTATGTGCAGAGAAGGTGTGTATTAGGACCAGGTGTATGGGGGAGTGTATTATGGTCAGGGTTAGGGTAGTAACACACGTTCTAACCAATCTGTCACTTACCTGGCGTGTCTATGTACAGAGAAGGTGTGTATTAGGACCAGGTGTATGGGGGAGTGTATTATGGTCAGGGTTAGGGTAGTGACACACGTTCTAACCAATCTGTCACTTACCTGGCGTGTCTATGTACAGAGAAGGTGTGTATTAGGACCAGGTGTATGGGGGAGTGTATTATGGTCAGGGTTAGGGTAGTGACACACGTTCTAACCAATCTGTCACTTACCTGGCGTGTCTATGTACAGAGAAGGTGTGTATTAGGACCAGGTGTATGGGGGAGTGTATTATGGTCAGGGTTAGGGTAGTAACACACGTTCTAACCAATCTGTCACTTACCTGGCGTGTCTATGTACAGAGAAGGTGTGTATTAGGACCAGGTGTATGGGGGAGTGTATTCTGGTCAGGGTTAGGGTAGTGACACGTTCTAACCAATCTGTCAGTTACCTGGCGTGTCTATGTACAGAGAAGGTGTGTATTAGGACCAGGTGTATGGGGGAGTGTATTATGGTCAGGATTAGGGTAGTGACACACGTTCTAACCAATCTGTCACTTACCTGGCGTGTCTATGTGCAGAGAAGGTGTGTATTAGGACCAGGTGTATGGGGGAGTGTATTATGGTCAGGATTAGGGTAGTGACACACGTTCTAACCAATCTGTCAGTTACCTGGCGTGTCTATGTACAGAGAAGGTGTGTATTAGGACCAGGTGTATGGGGGAGTGTATTATGGTCAGGGTTAGGGTAGTGACACACGTTCTAACCAATCTGTCACTTACCTGGCGTGTCTATGTACAGAGAAGGTGTGTATTAGGACCAGGTGTATGGGGGAGTGTATTATGGTCAGGGTTAGGGTAGTGACACACGTTCTAACCAATCTGTCAGTTACCTGGCGTGTCTATGTGCAGAGAAGGTGTGTATTAGGACCAGGTGTATGGGGGAGTGTATTCTGGTCAGGGTTAGGGTAGTGACACACGTTCTAACCAATCTGTCACTTACCTGGCGTGTCTATGTGCAGAGAAGGTGTGTATTAGGACCAGGTGTATGGGGGAGTGTATTATGGTCAGGGTTAGGGTAGTGACACACGTTCTAACCAATCTGTCAGTTACCTGGCGTGTCTATGTGCAGAGAAGGTGTGTATTAGGACCAGGTGTATGGGGGAGTGTATTATGGTCAGGGTTAGGGTAGTGACACACGTTCTAACCAATCTGTCACTTACCTGGCGTGTCTATGTACAGAGAAGGTGTGTATTAGGACCAGGTGTATGGAGGAGTGTATTATGGTCAGGGTTAGGGTAGTGACACACGTTCTAACCAATCTGTCACTTACCTGGCGTGTCTATGTGCAGAGAAGGTGTGTATTAGGACCAGGTGTATGGAGGAGTGTATTATGGTCAGGGTTAGGGTAGTGACACACGTTCTAACCAATCTGTCAGTTACCTGGCGTGTCTATGTGCAGAGAAGGTGTGTATTAGGACCAGGTGTATGGGGGAGTGTATTATGGTCAGGGTTAGGGTAGTGACACACGTTCTAACCAATCTGTCACTTACCTGGCGTGTCTATGTGCAGAGAAGGTGTGTATTAGGACCAGGTGTATGGGGGAGGGTATTATGGTCAGGGTTAGGGTAGTAACACACGTTCTAACCAATCTGTCACTTACCTGGCGTGTCTATGTACAGAGAAGGTGTGTATTAGGACCAGGTGTATGGGGGAGTGTATTATGGTCAGGGTTAGGGTAGTGACACACGTTCTAACCAATCTGTCAGTTACCTGGCGTGTCTATGTGCAGAGAAGGTGTGTATTAGGACCAGGTGTATGGGGGAGTGTATTATGGTCAGGGTTAGGGTAGTAACACACGTTCTAACCAATCTGTCAGTTACCTGGCGTGTCTATGTACAGAGAAGGTGTGTATTAGGACCAGGTGTATGGGGGAGTGTATTATGGTCAGGGTTAGGGTAGTGACACACGTTCTAACCAATCTGTCACTTACCTGTCGTGTCTATGTACAGAGAAGGTGTGTATTAGGACCAGGTGTATGGGGGAGTGTATTATGGTCAGGGTTAGGGTAGTGACACACGTTCTAACCAATCTGTCAGTTACCTGGCGTGTCTATGTGCAGAGAAGGTGTGTATTAGGACCAGGTGTATGGGGGAGTGTATTATGGTCAGGGTTAGGGTAGTGACACACGTTCTAACCAATCTGTCACTTACCTGGCGTGTCTATGTGCAGAGAAGGTGTGTATTAGGACCAGGTGTATGGGGGAGTGTATTATGGTCAGGGTTAGGGTAGTGACACACGTTCTAACCAATCTGTCAGTTACCTGGCGTGTCTATGTACAGAGAAGGTGTGTATTAGGACCAGGTGTATGGGGGAGTGTATTATGGTCAGGGTTAGGGTAGTGACACGTTCTAACCAATCTGTCAGTTACCTGGCGTGTCTATGTGCAGAGAAGGTGTGTATTAGGACCAGGTGTATGGGGGAGTGTATTATGGTCAGGGTTAGGGTAGTAACACACGTTCTAACCAATCTGTCACTTACCTGGCGTGTCTATGTACAGAGAAGGTGTGTATTAGGACCAGGTGTATGGGGGAGTGTATTATGGTCAGGGTTAGGGTAGTGACACACGTTCTAACCAATCTGTCACTTACCTGGCGTGTCTATGTACAGAGAAGGTGTGTATTAGGACCAGGTGTATGGGGGAGTGTATTATGGTCAGGGTTAGGGTAGTGACACACGTTCTAACCAATCTGTCACTTACCTGGCGTGTCTATGTACAGAGAAGGTGTGTATTAGGACCAGGTGTATGGGGGAGTGTATTATGGTCAGGGTTAGGGTAGTAACACACGTTCTAACCAATCTGTCACTTACCTGGCGTGTCTATGTACAGAGAAGGTGTGTATTAGGACCAGGTGTATGGGGGAGTGTATTCTGGTCAGGGTTAGGGTAGTGACACGTTCTAACCAATCTGTCAGTTACCTGGCGTGTCTATGTGCAGAGAAGGTGTGTATTAGGACCAGGTGTATGGGGGAGTGTATTATGGTCAGGGTTAGGGTAGTGACACACGTTCTAACCAATCTGTCACTTACCTGGCGTGTCTATGTACAGAGAAGGTGTGTATTAGGACCAGGTGTATGGGGGAGTGTATTATGGTCAGGGTTAGGGTAGTGACACGTTCTAACCAATCTGTCAGTTACCTGGCGTGTCTATGTGCAGAGAAGGTGTGTATTAGGACCAGGTGTATGGAGGAGTGTATTATGGTCAGGGTTAGGGTAGTGACACACGTTCTAACCAATCTGTCACTTACCTGGCGTGTCTATGTACAGAGAAGGTGTGTATTAGGACCAGGTGTATGGGGGAGTGTATTATGGTCAGGGTTAGGGTAGTGACACGTTCTAACCAATCTGTCACTTACCTGGCGTGTCTATGTGCAGAGAAGGTGTGTATTAGGACCAGGTGTATGGAGGAGTGTATTATGGTCAGGGTTAGGGTAGTGACACGTTCTAACCAATCTGTCACTTACCTGGCGTGTCTATGTGCAGAGAAGGTGTGTATTAGGACCAGGTGTATGGAGGAGTGTATTATGGTCAGGGTTAGGGTAGTGACACGTTCTAACCAATCTGTCACTTACCTGGCGTGTCTATGTGCAGAGAAGGTGTGTATTAGGACCAGGTGTATGGAGGAGTGTATTATGGTCAGGGTTAGGGTAGTGACACACGTTCTAACCAATCTGTCACTTACCTGGCGTGTCTATGTACAGAGAAGGTGTGTATTAGGACCAGGTGTATGGGGGAGTGTATTATGGTCAGGGTTAGGGTAGTGACACACGTTCTAACCAATCTGTCACTTACCTGGCGTGTCTATGTGCAGAGAAGGTGTGTATTAGGACCAGGTGTATGGGGGAGTGTATTATGGTCAGGGTTAGGGTAGTGACACACGTTCTAACCAATCTGTCACTTACCTGGCGTGTCTATGTACAGAGAAGGTGTGTATTAGGACCAGGTGTATGGGGGAGTGTATTATGGTCAGGATTAGGGTAGTGACACACGTTCTAACCAATCTGTCACTTACCTGGCGTGTCTATGTACAGAGAAGGTGTGTATTAGGACCAGGTGTATGGGGGAGTGTATTATGGTCAGGGTTAGGGTAGTGACACACGTTCTAACCAATCTGTCACTTACCTGGCGTGTCTATGTACAGAGAAGGTGTGTATTAGGACCAGGTGTATGGAGGAGTGTATTATGGTCAGGGTTAGGGTAGTGACACACGTTCTAACCAATCTGTCACTTACCTGGCGTGTCTATGTGCAGAGAAGGTGTGTATTAGGACCAGGTGTATGGGGGAGTGTATTATGGTCAGGATTAGGGTAGTGACACACGTTCTAACCAATCTGTCAGTTACCTGGCGTGTCTATGTACAGAGAAGGTGTGTATTAGGACCAGGTGTATGGGGGAGTGTATTATGGTCAGGGTTAGGGTAGTGACACACGTTCTAACCAATCTGTCACTTACCTGGCGTGTCTATGTGCAGAGAAGGTGTGTATTAGGACCAGGTGTATGGGGGAGTGTATTATGGTCAGGGTTAGGGTAGTAACACACGTTCTAACCAATCTGTCACTTACCTGGGATGTCTATGTGCAGAGAAGGTGTGTATTAGGACCAGGTGTATGGGGGAGTGTATTATGGTCAGGGTTAGGGTAGTAACACACGTTCTAACCAATCTGTCACTTACCTGGCGTGTCTATGTGCAGAGAAGGTGTGTATTAGGACCAGGTATATGGGGGAGTGTATTATGGTCAGGGTTAGGGTAGTGACACACGTTCTAACCAATCTGTCACTTACCTGGCGTGTCTATGTACAGAGAAGGTGTGTATTAGGACCAGGTGTATGGGGGAGTGTATTATGGTCAGGGTTAGGGTAGTGACACACGTTCTAACCAATCTGTCACTTACCTGGCGTGTCTATGTACAGAGAAGGTGTGTATTAGGACCAGGTGTATGGGGGAGTGTATTATGGTCAGGGTTAGGGTAGTGACACACGTTCTAACCAATCTGTCACTTACCTGGCGTGTCTATGTACAGAGAAGGTGTGTATTAGGACCAGGTGTATGGGGGAGTGTATTATGGTCAGGGTTAGGGTAGTGACACACGTTCTAACCAATCTGTCACTTACCTGGCGTGTCTATGTGCAGAGAAGGTGTGTATTAGGACCAGGTGTATGGGGGAGTGTATTATGGTCAGGGTTAGGGTAGTGACACACGTTCTAACCAATCTGTCACTTACCTGGCGTGTCTATGTACAGAGAAGGTGTGTATTAGGACCAGGTGTATGGGGGAGTGTATTATGGTCAGGATTAGGGTAGTGACACACGTTCTAACCAATCTGTCAGTTACCTGGCGTGTCTATGTGCAGAGAAGGTGTGTATTAGGACCAGGTGTATGGGGGAGTGTATTATGGTCAGGGTTAGGGTAGTAACACACGTTCTAACCAATCTGTCAGTTACCTGGCGTGTCTATGTACAGAGAAGGTGTGTATTAGGACCAGGTGTATGGAGGAGTGTATTATGGTCAGGGTTAGGGTAGTGACACACGTTCTAACCAATCTGTCACTTACCTGGCGTGTCTATGTACATAGAAGGTGTGTATTAGGACCAGGTGTATGGGGGAGTGTATTATGGTCAGGATTAGGGTAGTGACACACGTTCTAACCAATCTGTCAGTTACCTGGCGTGTCTATGTACAGAGAAGGTGTGTATTAGGACCAGGTGTATGGGGGAGTGTATTATGGTCAGGGTTAGGGTAGTAACACACGTTCTAACCAATCTGTCACTTACCTGGCGTTTCTATGTACAGAGAAGGTGTGTATTAGGACCAGGTGTATGGGGGAGTGTATTATGGTCAGGGTTAGGGTAGTGACACACGTTCTAACCAATCTGTCACTTACCTGGCGTGTCTATGTGCAGAGAAGGTGTGTATTAGGACCAGGTGTATGGGGGAGTGTATTATGGTCAGGGTTAGGGTAGTAACACACGTTCTAACCAATCTGTCAGTTACCTGGCGTGTCTATGTGCAGAGAAGGTGTGTATTAGGACCAGGTGTATGGGGGAGTGTATTATGGTCAGGGTTAGGGTAGTGACACACGTTCTAACCAATCTGTCAGTTACCTGGCGTGTCTATGTGCAGAGAAGGTGTGTATTAGGACCAGGTGTATGGGGGAGTGTATTATGGTCAGGGTTAGGGTAGTAACACACGTTCTAACCAATCTGTCAGTTACCTGGCGTGTCTATGTACAGAGAAGGTGTGTATTAGGACCAGGTGTATGGGGGAGTGTATTATGGTCAGGGTTAGGGTAGTAACACACGTTCTAACCAATCTGTCACTTACCTGGCGTGTCTATGTACAGAGAAGGTGTGTATTAGGACCAGGTGTATGGGGGAGTGTATTATGGTCAGGGTTAGGGTAGTGACACACGTTCTAACCAATCTGTCACTTACCTGGCGTGTCTATGTACAGAGAAGGTGTGTATTAGGACCAGGTGTATGGGGGAGTGTATTATGGTCAGGGTTAGGGTAGTGACACACGTTCTAACCAATCTGTCACTTACCTGGCGTGTCTATGTACAGAGAAGGTGTGTATTAGGACCAGGTGTATGGGGGAGTGTATTATGGTCAGGGTTAGGGTAGTGACACACGTTCTAACCAATCTGTCACTTACCTGGCGTGTCTATGTACAGAGAAGGTGTGTATTAGGACCAGGTGTATGGGGGAGTGTATTATGGTCAGGGTTAGGGTAGTGACACACGTTCTAACCAATCTGTCAGTTACCTGGCGTGTCTATGTGCAGAGAAGGTGTGTATTAGGACCAGGTGTATGGGGGAGGGTATTATGGTCAGGGTTAGGGTAGTAACACACGTTCTAACCAATCTGTCAGTTACCTGGCGTGTCTATGTACAGAGAAGGTGTGTATTAGGACCAGGTGTATGGGGGAGTGTATTATGGTCAGGGTTAGGGTAGTGACACACGTTCTAACCAATCTGTCACTTACCTGGCGTGTCTATGTACAGAGAAGGTGTGTATTAGGACCAGGTGTATGGGGGAGTGTATTATGGTCAGGGTTAGGGTAGTGACACACGTTCTAACCAATCTGTCACTTACCTGGCGTGTCTATGTACAGAGAAGGTGTGTATTAGGACCAGGTGTATGGAGGAGTGTATTATGGTCAGGGTTAGGGTAGTGACACACGTTCTAACCAATCTGTCACTTACCTGGCGTTTCTATGTACAGAGAAGGTGTGTATTAGGACCAGGTGTATGGGGGAGTGTATTATGGTCAGGATTAGGGTAGTGACACACGTTCTAACCAATCTGTCAGTTACCTGGCGTGTCTATGTGCAGAGAAGGTGTGTATTAGGACCAGGTGTATGGGGGAGTGTATTATGGTCAGGGTTAGGGTAGTAACACACGTTCTAACCAATCTGTCAGTTACCTGGCGTGTCTATGTACAGAGAAGGTGTGTATTAGGACCAGGTGTATGGAGGAGTGTATTATGGTCAGGGTTAGGGTAGTGACACACGTTCTAACCAATCTGTCACTTACCTGGCGTGTCTATGTACATAGAAGGTGTGTATTAGGACCAGGTGTATGGGGGAGTGTATTATGGTCAGGATTAGGGTAGTGACACACGTTCTAACCAATCTGTCAGTTACCTGGCGTGTCTATGTACAGAGAAGGTGTGTATTAGGACCAGGTGTATGGGGGAGTGTATTATGGTCAGGGTTAGGGTAGTAACACACGTTCTAACCAATCTGTCACTTACCTGGCGTTTCTATGTACAGAGAAGGTGTGTATTAGGACCAGGTGTATGGGGGAGTGTATTATGGTCAGGGTTAGGGTAGTGACACACGTTCTAACCAATCTGTCACTTACCTGGCGTGTCTATGTGCAGAGAAGGTGTGTATTAGGACCAGGTGTATGGGGGAGTGTATTATGGTCAGGGTTAGGGTAGTGACACACGTTCTAACCAATCTGTCAGTTACCTGGCGTGTCTATGTGCAGAGAAGGTGTGTATTAGGACCAGGTGTATGGGGGAGTGTATTATGGTCAGGATTAGGGTAGTAACACACGTTCTATTCACTCTGTCACTTACCTGGCGTGTCTATGTACAGAGAAGGTGTGTATTAGGACCAGGTGTATGGAGGAGTGTATTATGGTCAGGATTAGGGTAGTAACACACGTTCTAACCAATCTGTCAGTTACCTGGCGTGTCTATGTGCAGAGAAGGTGTGTATTAGGACCAGGTGTATGGGGGAGTGTATTATGGTCAGGGTTAGGGTAGTGACACACGTTCTAACCAATCTGTCACTTACCTGGCGTGTCTATGTACAGAGAAGGTGTGTATTAGGACCAGGTGTATGGAGGAGTGTATTATGGTCAGGGTTAGGGTAGTGACACACGTTCTAACCAATCTGTCACTTACCTGGCGTGTCTATGTACAGAGAAGGTGTGTATTAGGACCAGGTGTATGGGGGAGTGTATTATGGTCAGGATTAGGGTAGTAACACACGTTCTAACCAATCTGTCACTTACCTGGCGTGTCTATGTACAGAGAAGGTGTGTATTAGGACCAGGTGTATGGGGGAGGGTATTATGGTCAGGATTAGGGTAGTAACACACGTTCTAACCAATCTGTCACTTACCTGGCGTGTCTATGTACAGAGAAGGTGTGTATTAGGACCAGGTGTATGGGGGAGGGTATTATGGTCAGGATTAGGGTAGTGACACACGTTCTAACCAATCTGTCAGTTACCTGGCGTGTCTATGTGCAGAGAAGGTGTGTATTAGGACCAGGTGTATGGGGGAGTGTATTATGGTCAGGGTTAGGGTAGTAACACACGTTCTAACCAATCTGTCAGTTACCTGGCGTGTCTATGTACAGAGAAGGTGTGTATTAGGACCAGGTGTATGGAGGAGTGTATTATGGTCAGGGTTAGGGTAGTGACACACGTTCTAACCAATCTGTCACTTACCTGGCGTGTCTATGTACATAGAAGGTGTGTATTAGGACCAGGTGTATGGTGGAGTGTATTATGGTCAGGATTAGGGTAGTGACACACGTTCTAACCAATCTGTCAGTTACCTGGCGTGTCTATGTACAGAGAAGGTGTGTATTAGGACCAGGTGTATGGGGGAGTGTATTATGGTCAGGGTTAGGGTAGTAACACACGTTCTAACCAATCTGTCACTTACCTGGCGTTTCTATGTACAGAGAAGGTGTGTATTAGGACCAGGTGTATGGGGGAGTGTATTATGGTCAGGATTAGGGTAGTGACACACGTTCTAACCAATCTGTCACTTACCTGGCGTGTCTATGTACAGAGAAGGTGTGTATTAGGACCAGGTGTATGGGGGAGTGTATTATGGTCAGGGTTAGGGTAGTGACACACGTTCTAACCAATCTGTCACTTACCTGGCGTGTCTATGTGCAGAGAAGGTGTGTATTAGGACCAGGTGTATGGGGGAGTGTATTATGGTCAGGGTTAGGGTAGTAACACACGTTCTAACCAATCTGTCAGTTACCTGGCGTGTCTATGTGCAGAGAAGGTGTGTATTAGGACCAGGTGTATGGGGGAGTGTATTATGGTCAGGGTTAGGGTAGTGACACACGTTCTAACCAATCTGTCACTTACCTGGCGTGTCTATGTACAGAGAAGGTGTGTATTAGGACCAGGTGTATGGAGGAGTGTATTATGGTCAGGGTTAGGGTAGTGACACACGTTCTAACCAATCTGTCACTTACCTGGCGTGTCTATGTACAGAGAAGGTGTGTATTAGGACCAGGTGTATGGGGGAGTGTATTATGGTCAGGATTAGGGTAGTAACACACGTTCTAACCAATCTGTCACTTACCTGGCGTGTCTATGTACAGAGAAGGTGTGTATTAGGACCAGGTGTATGGGGGAGGGTATTATGGTCAGGATTAGGGTAGTAACACACGTTCTAACCAATCTGTCAGTTTCTGTTTAGGTGGAAATATTGAGGCTACAGTGATTTATTGATACAGAAATTATACATTTTTATTCTTACGGAGGCTATATAACTGTGTATTATATATCCTGTCTCCTCTATATAATATATATAACTGTGTATTATATATCCTGTCTCCTCTATATAATATATATAACTGTGTATTATATATCCTGTCTCCTCTATATAATATATATAACTGTGTATTATATATCCTGTCTCCTCTATATAATATATATAACTGTGTATTATATATCCTGTCTCCTCTATATATATATATATATATATATATATATATATATATATATATATATATAACTGTGTATTGTATATCCTGTCTCCTATATATAATATATATAACTGTGTATTATATATCCTGTCTCCTCTATATAATATATATATAACTGTGTATTATATATCCTGTCTCCTATATATAATATATATAACTGTGTATTATATATCCTGTTTCCTCTATATAATATATATGTAACTGTGTATTATATATCCTGTGTCCTATATATAATATATATAACTGTGTATTATATATCCTGTCTCCTATATATAATATATATAACTGTGTATTATATATCCTGTTTCCTCTATATAATATATATATAACTGTGTATTATATATCCTGTTTCCTCTATATAATATATATATATATAACTGTGTATTATATATCCTGTCTCCTCTATATAATATATATATATTTGTGTATTATATATCCTGTCTCCTATATATAATATATATAACTGTGTATTATATATCCTGTCTCCTCTATATAATATATATAACTGTGTATTATATATCCTGTCTCCTCTATATAATATATATATAACTGTGTATTATATATCCTGTCTCCTCTATATAATATATATATAACTGTGTATTATATATCCTGTCTCCTCTATATAATATATATATATAACTGTGTATTATATATCCTGTCTCCTCTATATAATATATATATAACTGTGTATTATATATCCTGTCTCCTCTATATAATATATATATAACTGTGTATTATATATCCTGTCTCCTCTATATAATATATATATATAACTGTGTATTATATATCCTGTCTCCTCTATATAATATATATAACTGTGTATTATATATCCTGTCTCCTCTATATAATATATATATAACTGTGTATTATATATCCTGTCTCCTCTATATAATATATATAACTTTGTATTATATATCCTGTTTCCTCTATATAATATATATATAACTGTGTATTATATATCCTGTCTCCTCTATATAATATATATAACTGTGTATTATATATCCTGTCTCCTCTATATAATATATATATATAACTGTGTATTATATATCCTGTCTCCTCTATATAATATATATATATAACTGTGTATTATATATCCTGTCTCCTCTATATAATATATATATAACTGTGTATCATATATCCTTTCTCCTCTATATATATATATATATATATATATATAACTGTGTATTGTATATCCTGTCTCCTCTATATAATATATATAACTGTGTATTATATATCCTGTCTCCTCTATATAATATATTACTGTGAATTATATATCCTGTCTCCTCTGTATAATATATATAACTGTGTATTATATATCCTGTCTCCTCTATATAATATATAACTGTGTATTATATATCCTGTCTCCTCTATATAATATATATATAACTGTGTATTATATATCCTGTCTCCTCTATATAATATATATATAACTGTGTATTATATATCCTGTCTCCTCTATATAATATATATATATAACTGTGTATTATATATCCTGTCTCCTCTATATAATATATATATATATAACTGTGTATTATATATCCTGTCTCCTCTATATAATATATATAACTGTGTATTATATATCCTGTCTCCTCTATATAATATATATAACTGTGTATTATATATCCTGTCTCCTCTATATAATATATATATAACTGTGTATTATATATCCTGTCTCCTCTATATAATATATA
The DNA here is from genome assembly GCF_029499605.1 of Hyla sarda. Classification (NCBI taxonomy): domain Eukaryota; kingdom Metazoa; phylum Chordata; class Amphibia; order Anura; family Hylidae; genus Hyla; species Hyla sarda. The sequence continues at coordinate 15,231 of NW_026608237.1, forward strand.
TAACTGTGTATTATATATCCTGTCTCCTCTATATAATATATATAACTGTGTATTATATATCCTGTCTCCTCTATATAATATATATATATATAACTGTGTATTGTATATCCTGTCTCCTCTATATAATATATATATATATAACTGTGTATTATATATCCTGTCTCCTCTATATAATATATATATAACTGTGTATTATATATCCTGTCTCCTCTATATAATATATCTATATATATATATATATACAACTGTGTATTATATATCCTGTCTCCTCTATATAATATATATATAACTGTGTATTATATATCCTGTCTCCTCTATATAATATATAACTGTGTATTATATATCCTGTCTCCTCTATATAATATATATATATAACTGTGTATTATATATCCTGTCTCCTCTATATAATATATATATATAACTGTGTATTATATATCCTGTCTCCTCTATATAATATATAACTGTGTATTATATATCCTGTCTCCTCTATATAATATATATATATATAACTGTGTATTATATATCCTGTCTCCTCTATATAATATATATATATATAACTGTGTATTATATATCCTGTCTCCTCTATATAATATATATATATAACTGTGTATTATATATCCTGTCTCCTCTATATAATATATATATATAACTGTGTATTATATATCCTGTCTCCTCTATATAATATATATATAACTGTGTATTATATATCCTGTCTCCTCTATATAATATATATATATATATATATACAACTGTGTATTATATATCCTGTCTCCTCTATATAATATATATAACTGTGTATTATATATCCTGTCTCCTCTATATAATATATATAACTGTGTATTATATATCCTGTCTCCTCTATATAATATATATATAACTGTGTATTATATATCCTGTCTCCTCTATATAATATATATAACTGTGTATTATATATCCTGTGTCCTATATATAATATATATAACTGTGTATTATATATCCTGTCTCCTCTATATAATATATATAACTGTGTATTATATATCCTGTGTCCTATATATAATATATATAACTGTGTATTATATATCCTGTCTCCTATATATAATATATATAACTGTGTATTATATATCCTGTCTCCTCTATATAATATATATATAACTGTGTATTATATATCCTGTCTCCTATATATAATATATATAACTGTGTATTATATATCCTGTCTCCTCTATATAATATATATATAACTGTGTATTATATATCCTGTCTCCTCTATATAATATATATAACTGTGTATTCTATATCCTGTCTCCTCTATATAATATATATATATAACTGTGTATTATATATCCTGTCTCCTCTATATAATATATATAACTGTGTATTATATATCCTGTCTCCTCTATATAATATATATATAACTGTGTATTATATATCCTGTCTCCTCTATATAATATATATATATCTGTGTATTAAATATCCTGTCTCCTCTATATAATATATATAACTGTGTATTATATATCCTGTCTCCTCTATATAATATATATATAACTGTGTATTATATATCCTGTCTCCTCTATATAATATATATATAACTGTGTATTATATATCCTGTCTCCTCTATATAATATATATATAACTGTGTATTATATATCCTGTCTCCTCTATATAATATATATATAACTGTGTATTATATATCCTGTCTCCTCTATATAATATATATATAACTGTGTATTATATATCCTGTCTCCTCTATATAATATATATTACTGTGTATTATATATTCTGTCTCCTCTATATAATATATTACTGTGTATTATATATCCTGTTTCCTCTATATAATATATATAACTGTGTATTATATATCCTGTCTCCTCTATATAATATATATATAACTGTGTATTATATATCCTGTCTCCTCTATATAATATATAAAACTGTGTATTATATATCCTGTCTCCTCTATATAATATATAACTGTGTATTATATATCCTGTCTCCTCTATATAATATATATAACTGTGTATTATATATCCTGTCTCCTCTATATAATATATGTACCTGTGTATTATATATCCTGTCTCCTCTATATATAATATATATAACTGTGTATTATATATCCTGTCTCCTCTATATAATATATATAACTGTGTATTATATATCCTGTCTCCTCTATATAATATATATAACTGTGTATTATATATCCTGTCTCCTCTATATAATATATATAACTGTGTATTATATATCCTGTCTCCTCTATATAATATATGTACCTGTGTATTATATATCCTGTCTCCTCTATATATAATATATATAACTGTGTATTATATATCCTGTCTCCTCTATATAATATATATAACTGTGTATTATATATCCTGTCTCCTCTATATAATATATATATATAACTGTGTATTATATATCCTGTCTCCTCTATATATATATATATATATATATATATATATATATATATAACTGTGTATTATATATCCTGTCTCCTCTATATAATATATATATAACTGTGTATTATATATCCTGTCTCCTCTATATAATATATATATAACTGTGTATTATATATCCTGTCTCCTCTATATAATATATATAACTGTGTATTATATATCCTGTCTCCTCTATATAATATATATATAACTGTGTATTATATATCCTGTCTCCTCTATATAATATATATATAACTGTGTATTATATATCCTGTCTCCTCTATATAATATATATATAACTGTGTATTATATATTCTGTCTCCTCTATATAATATATATATATATAAATGTGTATTATATATCCTGTCTCCTCTATATAATATATATATATATATATATATATATATATATATATATATAACTGTGTATTATATATCCTGTCTCCTCTATATCATATATATAACTGTGTATTATAAATCCTGTCTCCTCTATATAATATATATAACTGTGTATTATATATCCTGTCTCCTCTATATAATATATATATAACTGTGTATTATATATCCTGTCTCCTCTATATAATATATATATAACTGTGTATTATATATCCTGTCTCCTCTATATAATATATATATAACTGTGTATTATATATCCTGTCTCCTCTATATAATATATATATATATATATATATATAACTGTGTATTATATATCCTGTCTCCTCTATATAATATATATATATAACTGTGTATTATATATCCTGTCTCCTCCATATAATATATATAACTGTGTATTATATATCCTGTCTCCTCCATATAATATATATAACTGTGTATTATATATCCTGTCTCCTCCATATATTATATATAACTGTGTATTATATATCCTGTCTCCTCCATATAATATATATAACTGTGTATTATATATCCTGTCTCCTCTATATAATATATATATATATAACTGTGTATTATATATCCTGTCTCCTCTATATATTATATATAACTGTGTATTATATATCCTGTCTCCTATATATAATATATATAACTGTGTATTATATATCCTGTCTCCTCTATATAATATATATATATATAACTGTGTATTATATATTCTGTCTCCTCTATATATATATATATATATATATATATATATATATATATATATATAACTGTGTATTATATATCCTGTCTCCTCTATATATTATATATAACTGTGTATTATATATCCTGTCTCCTCTATATAATATATATATAACTGTGTATTATATATCCTGTCTCCTCTATATATTATATATAACTGTGTATTATATATCCTGTCTCCTCTATATAATATATATATATAACTGTGTATTATATATCCTGTCTCCTCTATATAATATATATATATAACTGTGTATTATATATCCTGTCTCCTCTATATATTATATATAACTGTGTATTATATATCCTGTCTCCTCTATATAATATATATATAACTGTGTATTATATATCCTGTCTCCTCTATATATTATATATAACTGTGTATTATATATCCTGTCTCCTCTATATAATATATATATATAACTGTGTATTATATATCCTGTCTCCTCTATATAATATATATATATAACTGTGTATTATATATCCTGTCTCCTCTATATATTATATATAACTGTGTATTATATATCCTGTCTCCTCTATATAATATATATATATAACTGTGTATTATATATCCTGTCTCCTCTATATATTATATATAACTGTGTATTATATATCCTGTCTCCTCTATATAATATATATAACTGTGTATTCTATATCCTGTCTCCTCTATATAATATATATAACTGTGTATTATATATCCTGTCTCCTCCATATATTATATATATATAACTGTGTATTATATATCCTGTCTCCTCTATATATAATATATATAACTGTGTATTATATATCCTGTCTCCTCTATATAATATATATATAACTGTGTATTATATATCCTGTCTCCTCTATATAATATATATATATAACTGTGCATTATATATCCTGTCTCCTCTATATAATATATATATAACTGTGTATTATATATCCTGTCTCCTCTATATTATATATATAACTGTGTATTATATATCCTGTCTCCTCTATATAATATATATATAACTGTGTATTATATATCCTGTCTCCTCTATATAATATATATATATAACTGTGTATTATATATCCTGTCTCCTCCATATATTATATATAACTGTGTATTATATATCCTGTCTCCTCCATATATTATATATAACTGTGTATTATATATCCTGTCTCCTCTATATAATATATATATAACTGTGTATTATATATCCTGTCTCCTCTATATAATATATATATATAACTGTGTATTATATATCCTGTCTCCTCTATATATTATATATAACTGTGTATTATATATCCTGTCTCCTCTATATAATATATATAACTGTGTATTCTATATCCTGTCTCCTCTATATAATATATATAACTGTGTATTATATATCCTGTCTCCTCCATATATTATATATATATAACTGTGTATTATATATCCTGTCTCCTCTATATATAATATATATAACTGTGTATTATATATCCTGTCTCCTCTATATAATATATATATAACTGTGTATTATATATCCTGTCTCCTCTATATAATATATATATATAACTGTGTATTATATATCCTGTCTCCTCTATATAATATATATATAACTGTGTATTATATATCCTGTCTCCTCTATATTATATATATAACTGTGTATTATATATCCTGTCTCCTCTATATAATATATATATAACTGTGTATTATATATCCTGTCTCCTCTATATAATATATATATATAACTGTGTATTATATATCCTGTCTCCTCCATATATTATATATAACTGTGTATTATATATCCTGTCTCCTCCATATATTATATATAACTGTGTATTATATATCCTGTCTCCTCTATATAATATATATATAACTGTGTATTATATATCCTGTCTCCTATATATAATATATATAACTGTGTATTGTATATCCTGTCTCCTCTATATAATATATATAACTGTGTATTATATATTCTGTCTCCTCTATATAATATATTACTGTGTATTATATATCCTGCCTCCTATATATAATATATATATATAACTGTGTATTATATATCCTGTCTCCTCTGTATAATATATATATATAACTGTGTATTATATATCCTGTCTCCTCTATATATATATATATATATATATAACTGTGTATTATATATCCTGTCTCCTCTATATAATATATATATAACTGTGTATTATATATCCTGTCTCCTCTATATAATATATATATAACTGTGTATTATATATCCTGTCTCCTCTATATAATATATATAACTGTGTATTATATATCCTGTCTCCTCTATATAATATATATATATATAACTGTGTATTATATATCCTGTCTCCTCTATATAATATATATATATATAACTGTGTATTATATATCCTGTCTCCTCTATATAATATATATATATATAACTGTGTATTATATATCCTGTCTCCTCTGTATAATATATATAACTGTGTATTATATATCCTGTCTCCTCTATATAATATATATATATAACTGTGTATTATATATCCTGTCTCCTCTATATAATATATATATATAACTGTGTATTATATATTCTGTCTCCTCTATATAATATATTACTGTGTATTATATATCCTGTCTCCTCTATATAATATATATATATATATATATATATATATATAACTGTGTATTATATATCCTGTCTCCTCTATATATTATATATAACTGTGTATTATATATCCTGTCTCCTCTATATAATATATATATATATAACTGTGTATTATATATCCTGTCTCCTCTATATATTATATATAACTGTGTATTATATATCCTGTCTCCTCTATATAATATATATATAACTGTGTATTATATATCCTGTCTCCTCTATATATTATATATAACTGTGTATTATATATCCTGTCTCCTCTATATAATATATATATATATATATATATATATATATATATATATATATATATATTATATAGAGGAGACAGGATATATAATACACAGTTATATATAATATATAGAGGAGACAGGATATATAATACACAGTTATATATATTATATAGAGGAGACAGGATATATAATACACAGATATATATATATAACTGTGTATTATATATCCTGTCTCCTCTATATAATATATATAACTGTGTATTATATATCCTGTCTCCTCTATATAATATATATAACTGTGTATTATATATCCTGTCTCCTCTATATAATATATATAACTGTGTATTCTATATCCTGTCTCCTCTATATAATATATATAACTGTGTATTATATATCCTGTCTCCTCCATATATTATATATATATAACTGTGTATTATATACCCTGTCTCCTCTATATATAATATATATAACTGTGTATTATATATCCTGTCTCCTCTATATAATATATATATAACTGTGTATTATATATCCTGTCTCCTCTATATAATATATATATAACTGTGTATTATATATCCTGTCTCCTCTATATAATATATATAACTGTGTATTATATATCCTGTCTCCTCTATATAATATATATATAACTGTGTATTATATATCCTGTCTCCTCTATATAATATATATATATAACTGTGTATTATATATCCTGTCTCCTCTATATAATATATATAACTGTGTATTATATATCCTGTCTCCTCCATATATTATATATAACTGTGTATTATATATCCTGTCTCCTCTATATATTATATATAACTGTGTATTATATATCCTGTCTCCTATATATAATATATATAACTGTGTATTGTATATCCTGTCTCCTCTATATAATATATATATAACTGTGTATTATATATTCTGTCTCCTCTATATAATATATTACTGTGTATTATATATCCTGCCTCCTATATATAATATATATATAACTGTGTATTATATATCCTGTCTCCTCTATATAATATATATATAACTGTGTATTATATATCCTGTCTCCTCTATATAATATATATAACTGTGTATTATATATCCTGTCTCCTCTATATAATATATATATAACTGTGTATTATATATCCTGTCTCCTCTATATAATATATATAACTGTGTATTATATATCCTGTCTCCTCTATATAATATATATATAACTGTGTATTATATATCCTGTCTCCTCTATATAATATATATATAACTATGTATTATATATCCTGTCTCCTCTGTATAATATATATAACTGTGTATTATATATCCTGTCTCCTCTATATAATATATATATATATATATATATATATATATAAAATACACAGTTATATATATTATACAGAGGAGACAGGATATATAATACACAGTTATATATATATATATATTATATAGAGGAGACAGGATATATAATACATAGTTATATATATTATATAGAGGAGACAGGATATATAATACACAGTTATATATATATTATATAGAGGAGACAGGATATATAATACACAGTTATATATATTATATAGAGGAGACAGGATATATAATACACAGTTATATATATATTATATAGAGGAGACAGGATATATACGGTAATACACAGTTATATATATTATATAGAGGAGACTGGATATATAATACACAGTTATATATATTATATAGAGGAGACTGGATATATAATACACAGTTATATATATTATATAGAGGAGACAGGATATATAATATACAGTTATATATATATATATATATTATATAGAGGAGACAGGATATATAATACACAGTTATATATATTATATAGAGGAGACAGAATATATAATACACAGTTATATATATATTATATAGAGGAGACAGGATATATAATACACAGTTATATATATATCTCTACTAGTTTTCTGGAGGATGATGGAGATGATGGTGATGACGATGGTGATGACGATGGTGGTGATGGTGATGACGATGGTGGTGATGGTGTTGGTGTTGGTGATGGTGATGGTGATTGTGATGATGATGGTGATGATGATGGTGGTGATGATGGTGATGGTAATGACGATGGTGGTGATGATGGTGATGATGGTTATGGTGATGATAATGGTGATTCTGATGATGATGATAATGATGGAGATGATGTTGGTGATGATGGTGATGGAGATGATGATGGTGATGGTAATGACGATGGTGGTGATGATGGTGATGATGGTTATGGTGATGATAATGGTGATTCTGATGATGATGATGGTGGTGATGGTGTTGGTGATGGTGGTGGTGATGATTGTGATGATTGTGGTGGTAATGGTGATGGTAATGATGATGATGGTGATGGTAATGACGATGGTGATTGTGATGATGATGGTGATTGTGATGATGATGGTGATGGTGGTAATTATGATGATGATGGTGATGACGATGGTGATGGTAATGACGATGGTGATGGTAATGACGATGGTGGTGGTGATGATGATGGTTATGGTGATGATGACGGTGATGATAATGGTGATTCTGATGATGATGATGGTAATGATGATGATAGTGGTGGTGATGATTATGATGATGGTGGTGGTGATGGTGATGGATGTTGATGGTGTTGATGGTGTTGATGGTGATGATGGTGATGATGATGATGATGGTGATGATGATTGTGGTGATTATGATGATGATGGAGATGATGATGATGGAGATGATTATGATGGAGATGGTGATGATTATGGTGGTGATGATTATGATGATGATGATGGAGATGATGATGGAGATGATGATGATGATGATGGTGATGATGGAGATGGTGGTGATGATGGTGATGGAGATGATGATGGTAATGACAATGATGGTTGTGATGATGGTGATGATGGTTGTGATGATGGTGATGATGATGTTGGTGATGATGGTGATGCTGATGGAGATGGTGGTGATGGTGATGATGATGCTTGTGATGGTGGTGATGTTGATGATGGTGGTGATGATGGTGGTGATTGTGATGGTGAGGATGGTCATGCTGATGATGGTGATGATGATGGTGGTGATGGTGATGCTGATGGAGATGGTGATGATGATGATGATGATGGTGGTGATGGTGATGATGATGCTTAAGATGATGATGGTGGTGGTGATGGTGATGTTGGTGATGTTGATGTTGATGATGGTGGTGATTGTGATGGTGAGGATGGTCATGCTGATGATGGTGGTGATGATGATGGTGGTGATCATGGTTATGGTGATGATGAAGGTGATGATAATGGGGATTCTGATGATGGAGATGACGATGATGGAGATGATGATGGAGATGATGATGGAGATGATGGTAATGATGATGGTGATGACAATGGTGGTGGTGATGATGATGATGACGGTGATGACGATGATGATGGAGATGATGATCGTGATGATGATGATGGGGATTGAGATGATGATGATAGTGATGATGATGATGGAGACGATGATGATGATAATGATGGAGATGATAATGGTGATGATGGTGGTGATGATGATGATGGTGGATGGAGATGATGGTGATGGAGATGATGGTGATGATGGAGATGATGATGGTGGTGATGATGATGATGATGGTGATGATATTAATGGTGATGATGGAGATTATATTGATGATGGTGATGGTGGTGTTGATGTGATGATGGTGATGATGATGATAGTGATGATGGTGATGATATTGATGATGATGATGAAGGTGATGATGGAGATGATGATGGTGATGATGGAGATGATGATGATAATGATGGAGATGGTGATGGAGATGATGGTGATGATGATGATGGAGATGATGATGATGATGGTGACGATGATGGTGATGATGGAGATGATATTGATGATGATGATGCTGGTGATGATATTGATGATGGTTGTGGCGATGATGATGATGATTTTGGTGATGATGATTATTGATGATGAGGATGGTGATGATGATGATGATGGTGATTATGGAGATGATGATGGTGGTGATGATGGTGGTGATATTGATGATCATGATGATGGTTGTGATGATGATGATGGTTGTGATGATGATGGTTGTGATGATGATGATGGAGGTGATGATGGTGGTGGTGATGATGATGATGGTTGTGATGATGATGGTGGTGATGATGATGGAGGTGATGAGGGTGGTGATGATGATGGAGGTGATGATGATGGAGATGATGATGATGATGGAGATGATATTGATGATGATGGTGATGATGATGGAGATGATATTGATGGCGATGATGGAGGTGATGATGGTGGTGATGATAATGATTTTGGTGATGATGATGATGGAGATGATATTGATGATGATCATGATGATGATGATGGAGGTGATGATGGTGGTGGTGATGATGATGATGGTTGTGATGATGATGGTGGTGATGATGATGGAGGTGATGAGGGTGGTGATGATGATGGAGGTGATGATGATGGAGATGATGATGATGATGATGGAGATGATATTGATGATGATGGTGATGATGATGGAGATGATATTGATGGCGATGATGGAGGTGATGATGGTGGTGATGATAATGATTTTGGTGATGATGATGATGGAGATGATATTGATGATGATCATGATGATGATATTGATTATGATTGAGATGATGATGTGATGGTGGTGATGATGATGGTGATGATGATGGAGATGATATTGATGATGGTGATAATGATGATGATTATGGAGATGATATTGATGATGGTGGTGATGATATTGATGATGATGGTTGTGGTGATGATATTGATGATGATTGATGATGATGATTGGTGGTGATTATGAAGATAATAATGATGATGATGGTGGAGATGAAGATGGTGGAGATGAAGATGGTGGAGATGAAGATGGTGGAGATGAAGATGGTGGAGATGAAGATGGTGGAGATGAAGATGGTGGAGATGAAGATGGTGGAGATGAAGATGGAGGAGATGAAGATGGAGGAGATGAAGATGGTGGAGATGAAGATGGTGGAGATGAAGATGGTGGAGATGAAGATGGTGGAGATGAAGATGGTGGAGATGAAGATGGTGGAGATGAAGATGGTGGAGATGAAGATGGTGGAGATGAAGATGGTGGAGATGAAGATGGTGGAGATGAAGATGGTGGAGATGAAGATGGTGGAGATGATGAAGATGGTGGAGATGATGAAGATGGTGGAGATGATGAAGATGGTGGAGATGATGAAGATGGTGGAGATGATGAAGATGGTGGAGATGATGAAGATGGTGGAGATGATGAAGATGGTGGAGATGATGAAGATGGTGGAGATGATGAAGATGGTGGAGATGATGATGATGGTGGAGATGATGATGATGGTGGAGATGATGATGATGGTGGAGATGATGATGATGGTGGAGATGATGATGGTAATGATGATGATGATGATAATAGTGGTGGTGGTGATGATGGAGATGATGATGATGGTGATGATGATGGTGGTGATTGTGATGATGGTAATGATGATGGTGGTGATAATGGAGATGATATTGATTATGATGATTGTGATAATGGAGATGATATTGATGATGATGGTGGGGATGATGATGGAGATGATCATCATGATGATGGTGATGATATTGATGGTGAGGATGAGGGTGGTGGTGGTGATGATGGTGATGGTTGTGGTGATCATAATGATTTTGGTGATGATGACGATGATTATTGATGATAAGGAGGAGGATGATGATGATGATGATATTGATGATGATGATATTGATGATGATGATATTGATGATGATGATATTGATGATGATGATATTGATGATGATGATATTGATGATGATGATGATGATGATGATATTGATGATCATGGTGGGGGTTGTGGTGATGGAGAGGAAGATGATAATGATGATAGGGAGAATGATGATGATGATAATGAGGAGGAAAAGGAGAATGATGAAGATGATGAGGAGGATGATGAAGATGATGATGAGGAGGAGAATGATAATGAAGATGATGAGGAGGAGGATGATGAGGAGGAGGATGATGGTGATGAAGATGAGGAGGATGATGAAGATGATGATGAGGAGGAGGAGAATGATGAGGAAGAGGAGGAGAATGATGATGATGATGAGGAGGAGGAGGAGAATGATGATGAAGATGATGAGGAGGATGATGATGATGGTGATGAAGATGAGGAGGATGATGAAGCAGAGTTGTCGCAGCTGATGTGTTCCCTGCGGGGCGGTGGGGTCGGGGGGTCGGGGGCTTCTCATCTCCTCATTGTGACAGGCGCAGGATCCCGGATTAAAGTAAAAGGCTTTTAATTCCCCTTAAACGCTTTTCCTGCAGGAGAAGAGACTTTTCTTAAAAAGCCCCTTGAAGAAGCGAAGCCTTTATTCCTCTAATCCTCTTATCCCGGCTCTGGCGTCCTCTATCCTGAACCTCAGAGCTGACACTCACTGTTCTCCCCACCTACAACGCCCCCGGATCCCAGCATTCTGTGTGCGACATACACTCTGCCTGGTCTCCATGTTTATCACTTCAACTCTGTTCCTCTCTCTGCTCCTCTGGTCTCCTTCCTCTCTCTGTTCCTCTGGTCTCCTTCCTCTCTCTGTTCCTCTCTCTGTTCCTCTGGTCTCCTTCCTCTCTCTGTTCCTCTCTCTGTTCCTCTGGTCTCCTTCCTCTCTCTGTTCCTCTGGTCTCCTTCCTCTCTCTGTTCCTCTCTCTGTTCCTCTCTCTGTTCCTCTCTCTGTTCCTCTCTCTGTTCCTCTCTCTGTTCCTCTGGTCTCCTTCCTCTCTCTGTTCCTCTCTCTGTTCCTCTGGTCTCCTTCCTCTCTCTGTTCCTCTCTCTGTTCCTCTGGTCTCCTTCCTCTCTCTGTTCCTCTGGTCTCCTTCCTCTCTCTGTTCCTCTCTCTGTTCCTCTGGTCTCCCTCCTCTCTCTGTTCCTCTCTCTGTTCCTCTGGTCTCCTTCCTCTCTCTGTTCCTCTCTGTGTTCCTCTGGTCTCCTTCCTCTCTCTGTTCCTCTGGTCTCCTTCCTCTCTCTGTTCCTCTCTCTGTTCCTCTGGTCTCCTTCCTCTCTCTGTTCCTCTGGTCTCCTTCCTCTCTCTGTTCCTCTCTCTGTTCCTCTGGTCTCCTTCCTCTCTCTGTTCCTCTGGTCTCCTTCCTCTCTCTGTTCCTCTCTCTGTTCCTCTGGTCTCCTTCCTCTCTCTGTTCCTCTGGTCTCCTTCCTCTCTCTGTTCCTCTGGTCTTCTTCCTCTCTCTGTTCCTCTCTCTGTTCCTCTGGTCTCCTTCCTCTCTCTGTTCCTCTCTCTGCTCCTCTGGTCTCCTTTCTCTCTCTGTTCCTCTCTCTGTTCCTCTGGTCTCCTTCGTCTGGTCTCCTTCCACTCTCTGTTCCTCTCTCTGTTCCTCTGGTCTTCTTCCTCTCTCTGTTCCTCTCTCTGTTCCTCTGGTCTCCTTCGTCTGGTCTCCTTCCTCTCTCTGTTCCTCTGGTCTCCTTCCTCTCTCTGTTCCTCTCTCTGTTCCTCTGGTCTCCTTCATCTCTCTGTTCCTCTCTCTGTTCCTCTGGTCTCCTTTCTTTCTCTGTTCCTCTCTCTGTTCCTCTGGTCTCCTTCCTCTCTCTGTTTCTCTCTTTGTTCCTCTCTCTGTTCCTCTGGTCTTCTTCCTCTCTCTGTTCCTCTGGTCTCCTTCGTCTGGTCTCCTTCCACTCTCTGTTCCTCTCTCTGTTCCTCTGGTCTCCTTCCTCTCTCTGTTCCTCTCTCTGTTCCTCTGGTCTCCTTCCTCTCTCTGTTCCTCTGGTCTCCTTCCTCTCTCTGTTCCTCTGGTCTCCTTCCTCTCTCTGTTACTCTGGTCTCCTTCCTCTCTCTGTTCCTCTCTCTGTTCCTCTGGTCTCCTTCCTCTCTCTGTTACTCTGGTCTCCTTCCTCTCTCTGTTCCTCTCTCTGTTCCTCTGGTCTACTTCCTCTCTCTGTTCCTCTCTCTGTTCCTCTGGTCTCCTTCCTCTCTCTGTTCCTCTGGTCTCCTTCCTCTCTCTGTTCCTCTCTCTGTTCCTCTCTCTGTTCCTCTGGTCTCCTTCCTCTCTCTGTTCCTCTCTCTGTTCCTCTGGTCTCCTTCCTCTCTCTGTTCCTCTCTCTGTTCGTCTGGTCTCCTTCCTCTCTCTGTTCCTCTCTCTGTTCCTCTGGTCTCCTTCGTCTGGTCACATTCCACTCTCTGTTCCTCTCTCTGTTCCTCTGGTCTCCTTCCTCTCTCTGTTCCTCTCTCTGTTCCTCTGGTCTCCTTCCTCTCTCTGTTCCTCTGGTCTTCTTCCTCTCTCTGTTCCTCTCTCTGTTCCTCTGGTCTCCTTCCTCTCTCTGTTACTCTGGTCTCCTTCCTCTCTCTGTTCCTCTCTCTGTTCCTCTGGTCTACTTCCTCTCTCTGTTCCTCTCTCTGTTCCTCTGGTCTCCTTCCTCTCTCTGTTCCTCTGGTCTCCTTTCTCTCTCTGTTCCTCTCTCTGTTCCTCTGGTCTCCTTCCTCTCTCTGCTCCTCTGGTCTTCTTCCTCTCTCTGTTCCTCTCTCTGTTCCTCTCTCTGTTCCTCTCTGTTTCTCTGGTCTCATTCATCTCTCTGTTCCTCTCTCTGTTCCTCTGGTCTCCTTCCTCTCTCTGTTCCTCTGGTCTCCTTCCTCTCTCTGTTCCTCTCTCTGTTCCTCTGGTCTCCTTCCTCTCTCTGTTCCTCTGGTCTCCTTCCTCTCTCTGTTCCTCTTTCTGTTCCTCTCTCTGTTCCTCTGGTCTCCTTCCTCTCTCTGTTCCTCTGGTCTCCTTC
The DNA here is from genome assembly GCF_029499605.1 of Hyla sarda. Classification (NCBI taxonomy): domain Eukaryota; kingdom Metazoa; phylum Chordata; class Amphibia; order Anura; family Hylidae; genus Hyla; species Hyla sarda. Next base: position 30,322 of record NW_026608237.1, read on the forward strand.
CTCTCTCTGTTCATCTCTCTGTTCCTCTGGTCTTCTTCCTCTCTCTGTTCCTCTCTCTGTTCGTCTGGTCTCCTTCCTCTCTCTGTTCCTCTCTCTGTTCCTCTGGTCTCCTTCGTCTGGTCTCCTTCCTCTCTCTGTTCCTCTCTCTGTTCCTCTGGTCTTCTTCCTCTCTCTGTTCCTCTCTCTGTTCCTCTGGTCTCCTTCCTCTCTCTGTTCCTCTCTCTGTTCCTCTGGTCTCCTTCGTCTGGTCTCCTTCCTCTCTCTGTTCCTCTCTCTGTTCCTCTGTCCGTTCCTCTGGTCTCCTTCCTCTCTCTGTTCCTCTCTCTGTTCCTCTGGTCTCCTTCCTCTCTCTGTTCCTCTGGTCTCCTTCCTTTCTCTGTTCCTCTCTCTGTTCCTCTCTCTGTTCCTCTGGTCTCCTTCCTCTCTCTGTTCCTCTCTCTGTTCCTCTGGTCTCCTTCCTCTCTGTTCCTCTCTCTGTTCCTCTGGTCTCCTTCGTCTGGTCTCCTTCCTCTCTCTGTTCCTCTCTCTGTTCCTCTGGTCTCCTTCCTCTCTCTGTTCCTCTGGTCTCCTTCCTCTCTCTGTTCCTCTGGTCTCCTTCCTCTCTCTGTTCCTCTGGTCTTCTTCCTCTCTCTGTTCCTCTCTCTGTTCCTCTGGTCTTCTTCCTCTCTCTGTTCCTCTCTCTGTTCCTCTGGTCTTCTTCCTCTCTCTGTTCCTCTCTCTGTTCCTATGGTCTTCTTCCTCTCTCTGTTCCTCTCTCTGTTCCTCTGGTCTTCTTCCTCTCTCTGTTCCTCTCTCTGTTCCTCTGGTCTTCTTCCTCTCTCTGTTCCTCTCTCTGTTCCTCTGGTCTCCTTCGTCTGGTCTCCTTCCTCTCTCTGTTCCTCTCTCTGTTCCTCTGGTCTCCTTCCTCTCTCTTTTCCTCTCTCTGTTCCTCTCTCTCTGTTCTTCTGGTCTCCTTCCTCTCTCTGCTCCTCTCTCTGTTCCTCTCTCTCTGTTCTTCTGGTCTCCTTCCTCTCTCTGCTCCTCTCTCTGTTCCTCTCTCTGTTCCTCTCTCTGTTCCTCTGGTCTCCTTCCTCTCTCTGTTACTCTGGTCTCCTTCCTCTCTCTGTTCCTCTCTCTGTTCCTCTGGTCTCCTTCCTCTCTCTGTTCCTCTCTCTGTTCCTCTGGTCTCATTCCTCTCTCTGTTCCTCTGGTCTCCTTTCTCTCTCTGTTCCTCTCTCTGTTCCTCTCTCTGTTCCTCTCTCTGTTCCTCTCTCTGTTCCTCTCTCTGTTCCTCTGGTCTCCTTCCTCTCTCTGTTCCTCTCTCTGTTCCTCTGGTCTCCTTCCTCTCTCTGTTCCTCTCTCTGTTCCTCTGGTCTCCTTCCTCTCTCTGTTCCTCTCTCTGTTCCTCTCTCTGTTCCTCTCTCTGTTCCTCTGGTCTCCTTCCTCTCTCTGTTCCTCTCTCTGTTCCTCTCTCTGTTCCTCTCTCTGTTCCTCTGGTCTCCTTCCTCTCTCTGCTCCTCTGGTCTTCTTCCTCTCTCTGTTCCTCTGGTCTCTTTCCTCTCTCTGTTCCTCTCTCTGTTTCTCTCTCTGTTCCTCTGGTCTCCTTCCTCTCTCTGTTCCTCTCTCTGCTCCTCTGGTCTCCTTCCTCTCTCTGTTCCTCTCTCTGTTCCTCTGGTCTCCTTCCTCTCTGTTCCTCTCTCTGTTCCTCTGGTCTCCTTCGTCTGGTCTCCTTCCTCTCTCTGTTCCTCTCTCTGTTCCTCTCTGTTCCTCTGGTCTCCTTCCTCTCTCTGTTCCTCTCTCTGTTCCTATCTCTGTTCCTCTGGTCTCCTTCCTCTCTCTGTTCCTCTCTCTGTTCCTCTCTCTGTTCCTCTGGTCTCCTTCCTCTCTCTGTTCCTCTCTCTGTTCCTCTAGTCTCCTTCCTCTCTCTGTTCCTCTGGTCTCCTTCCTCTCTCTGTTCCTCTCTCTGTTCCTCTGGTCTCCTTCCTCTCTCTGTTCCTCTGGTCTCCTTCCTCTCTCTGTTCCTCTCTCTGTTCCTCTGGTCTCCTTCCTCTCTCTATTCCTCTCTCTGTACCTCTGGTCTTCTTCCTCTCTCTGTTCCTCTCTCTGTTCCTCTGGTCTCCTTCCTCTCTCTGTTCCTCTCTCTGCTCCTCTGGTCTCCTTTCTCTCTCTGTTCCTCTCTCTGCTCCTCTGGTCTCCTTCCTCTCTCTGTTCCTCTGGTCTCCTTCGTCTGGTCTCCTTCCTCTCTCTGTTCCTCTCTCTGTTCCTCTGGTCTCCTTCCTCTCTCTGTTCCTCTCTCTGTTCCTCTGGTCTCCTTCCTCTCTCTGTTCCTCTGGTCTCCTTCCTCTCTCTGTTCCTCTGGTCTCCTTCCTCTCTCTGTTCCTCTGGTCTCCTTCCTCTCTCTGTTCCTCTGGTCTCCTTCCTCTCTCTGTTCCTCTGGTCTCCTTCCTCTCTCTGTTCCTCTGGTCTCCTTCCTCTCTCTGTTCCTCTGGTCTTCTTCCTCTCTCTGTTCCTCTCTCTGTTCCTCTGGTCTTCTTCCTCTCTCTGTTCCTCTCTCTGTTCCTCTGGTCTCCTTCCTCTCTCTGTTCCTCTCTCTGTTCCTCTGGTCTCCTTCCTCTCTCTGTTCCTCTGGTCTCCTTCCTCTCTCTGTTCCTCTGGTCTCCTTCCTCTCTCTGTTCCTCTGGTCTCCTTCCTCTTTCTGTTCCTCTGGTCTCCTTCCTCTCTCTGTTCCTCTGGTCTTCTTCCTCTCTCTGTTCCTCTCTCTGTTCCTCTGGTCTTCTTCCTCTCTCTGTTCCTCTCTCTGTTCCTCTGGTCTTCTTCCTCTCTCTGTTCCTCTCTCTGTTCCTCTGGTCTTCTTCCTCTCTCTGTTCCTCTCTCTGTTCCTCTGGTCTCCTTCCTCTCTGTTCCTCTCTCTGTTCCTCTGGTCTCCTTCGTCTGGTCTCCTTCCTCTCTCTGTTCCTCTCTCTGTTCCTCTGGTCTCCTTCCTCTCTCTGTTCCTCTCTCTGTTCCTCTGGTCTCCTTCCTCTCTCTGTTCCTCTGGTCTCCTTCCTCTCTCTGTTCCTCTGGTCTCCTTCCTCTCTCTGTTCCTCTGGTCTCCTTCCTCTCTCTGTTCCTCTGGTCTCCTTCCTCTCTCTGTTCCTCTGGTCTCCTTCCTCTCTCTGTTCCTCTCTCTGTTCCTCTCTCTCTGTTCTTCTGGTCTCCTTCCTCTCTCTGCTCCTCTCTCTGTTCCTCTCTCTGTTCCTCTGGTCTCCTTCCTCTCTCTGTTCCTCTCTCTGTTCCTCTGGTCTCCTTCCTCTCTCTGTTACTCTGGTCTCCTTCCTCTCTCTGTTCCTCTGGTCTCCTTCCTCTCTCTGTTCCTCTCTCTGTTCCTCTGGTCTCCTTCCTCTCTCTGTTCCTCTGGTCTCCTTTCTCTCTCTGTTCCTCTCTGTGTTCCTCTCTGTTCCTCTGGTCTCCTTCCTCTCTCTGTTCCTCTCTCTGTTCCTATCTCTGTTCCTCTGGTCTTCTTCCTCTCTCTGTTCCTCTCTCTGTTCCTCTGGTCTCCTTCCTCTCTCTGTTCCTCTCTCTGTTCCTCTGGTCTCCTTCCTCTCTCTGTTCCTCTCTCTGTTCCTCTGGTCTCCTTCCTCTCTCTGTTCCTCTCTCTGTTCCTCTCTCTGTTCCTCTCTCTGTTCCTCTCTCTGTTCCTCTGGTCTCCTTCCTCTCTCTGTTCCTCTTTGTTCCTCTCTCTGTTCCTCTGGTCTTCTTCCTCTCTCTGTTCCTCTCTCTGTTCCTCTGGTCTCCTTCCTCTCTCTGTTCCTCTCTCTGTTCCTCTGGTCTCCTTCCTCTCTCTGTTCCTCTCTCTGTTCCTCTGGTCTCCTTCCTCTCTCTGTTCCTCTCTCTGTTCCTCTGGTCTCCTTCCTCTCTCTGTTCCTCTGGTTTCCTTCCTCTCTTTGTTCCTCTGGTCTCCTTCCTCTCTCTGTTCCTCTGGTCTCCTTCCTCTCTCTGTTCCTCTGGTCTTCTTCCTCTCTCTGTTCCTCTCTCTGTTCCTCTGGTCTTCTTCCTCTCTCTGTTCCTCTCTCTGTTCCTCTGGTCTTCTTCCTCTCTCTGTTCCTCTCTCTGTTCCTCTGGTCTCCTTCCTCTCTCTGTTCCTCTCTCTGTTCCTCTGTTCTCCTTCGTCTGGTCTCCTTCCTCTCTCTGTTCCTCTCTCTGTTCCTCTCTCTGTTACTCTGGTCTCCTTCCTCTCTCTGTTCCTCTCTCTGTTCCTCTGGTCTCCTTCCTCTCTCTGTTCCTCTGGTCTCCTTCCTCTCTCTGTTCCTCTGGTCTCCTTCCTCTCTCTGTTCCTCTGGTCTCCTTCTTCTCTCTGTTCCTCTGGTCTCCTTCCTCTCTCTGTTCCTCTCTCTGTTCCTCTGGTCTCCTTCCTCTCTCTGTTCCTCTGGTCTCCTTCCTCTCTCTGTTCCTCTCTCTGTTCCTCTGGTCTCCTTCCTCTCTCTGTTCCTCTGGTCTCCTTCCTCTCTCTGTTCCTCTCTCTGTTCCTCTGGTCTCCTTCCTCTCTCTGTTCCTCTGGTCTTCTTCCTCTCTCTGTTCCTCTCTCTGTTCCTCTGGTCTCCTTCCTCTCTCTGTTCCTCTCTCTGTTCCTCTGGTCTCCTTCCTCTCTCTGTTCCTCTGGTCTCCTTCCTCTCTCTGTTCCTCTGGTCTCCTTCCTCTCTCTGTTCCTCTGGTCTCCTTCCTCTCTCTGCTCCTCTGGTCTTCTTCCTCTCTCTGTTCCTCTCTCTGTTCCTCTGGTCTCCTTTCTCTCTCTGTTCCTCTCTCTGTTCCTCTGGTCTCCTTCCTCTCTCTGTTCCTCTCTCTGTTCCTCTCTCTGTTCCTCTCTCTGTTCCTCTCTCTGTTCCTCTCTCTGTTCCTCTCTCTGTTCCTCTGGTCTCCTTCCTCTCTCTGTTCCTCTCTCTGTTCCTCTGGTCTCCTTCCTCTCTCTGTTCCTCTCTCTGTTCCTCTGGTCTCCTTCCTCTCTCTGTTCCTCTCTCTGTTCCTCTCTCTGTTCCTCTCTCTGTTCCTCTCTCTGTTCCTCTGGTCTCCTTCCTCTCTCTGTTCCTCTGGTCTTCTTCCTCTCTCTGTTCCTCTCTCTGTTCCTCTGGTCTCCTTCCTCTCTCTTTTCCTCTCTCTGTTCCTCTGGTCTCCTTCCTCTCTCTGTTCCTCTCTCTGTTCCTCTGGTCTCCTTCCTCTCTCTGTTCCTCTCTCTGTTCCTCTGGTCTCCTTCCTCTCTCTGTTCCTCTGGTCTCCTTCCTCTCTCTGTTCCTCTGGTCTCCTTCCTCTCTCTGTTCCTCTCTCTGTTCCTCTGGTCTCCTTCCTCTCTCTGTTCCTCTCTCTGTTCCTCTGGTCTCCTTCCTCTCTCTGTTCCTCTGGTCTCCTTCCTCTCTCTGTTCCTCTCTCTCTTCCTCTGGTCTCCTTCCTCTCTCTGCTCCTCTGGTCTCCTTCCTCTCTCTGTTCCTCTCTCTGTTCCTCTGGTCTTCTTCCTCTCTCTGTTCCTCTCTCTGTTCCTCTCTCTGTTCCTCTGGTCTCCTTCCTCTCTCTGCTCCTCTCTCTGTTCCTCTCTCTGTTCCTCTCTCTGTTCCTCTCTCTGTTCCTCTCTCTGTTCCTCTGGTCTCCTTCCTCTCTCTGTTCCTCTGGTCTCCTTCCTCTCTCTGTTCCTCTGGTCTCCTTCCTCTCTCTGTTCCTCTCTCTGTTCCTCTCTCTGTGCCTCTCTCTGTTCCTCTGGTCTCCTTCCTCTCTCTGTTCCTCTGGTCTCCTTCCTCTCTCTGTTCCTCTCTCTGTTCCTCTCTCTGTTCCTCTTTCTGTTCCTCTCTCTGTTCCTCTGGTCTCCTTCCTCTCTCTGTTCCTCTCTCTGTTCCTCTGGTCTCCTTACTCTCTCTGTTCCTCTCTCTGTTCCTCTCTCTGTTCCTCTCTCTGTTCCTCTGGTCTCCTTCCTCTCTCTGTTCCTCTCTCTGTTCCTCTGGTCTCCTTCCTCTCTCTGTTCCTCTTTCTGTTCCTCTCTCTGTTCCTCTGGTCTCCTTCCTCTCTCTGTTCCTCTCTCTGTTCCTCTGGTCTTCTTCCTCTCTCTGTTCCTCTCTCTGTTCCTCTGGTCTCCTTCCTCTCTCTGTTCCTCTCTCTGTTCCTCTGGTCTCCTTCCTCTCTCTGTTCCTTTCTCTGTTCCTCTGGTCTCCTTCCTCTCTCTGTTCCTTTCTCTGTTCCTCTGGTCTCCTTCCTCTCTCTGTTCCTCTCTCTGTTCCTCTATCTGTTCCTCTGGTCTCCTTCCTCTCTCTGTTCCTCTCTCTGTTCCTCTCTCTGTTCCTCTCTCTGTTCCTCTCTCTGTTCCTCTGGTCTCCTTCCTCTCTCTGTTCCTCTGGTCTCCTTCCTCTCTCTGTTCCTCTCTCTGTTCCTCTGGTCTCCTTCCTCTCTCTGTTCCTCTCTCTGTTCCTCTGGTCTCCTTCCTCTCTCTGTTCCTCTGGTCTCCTTCCTCTCTCTGTTCCTCTCTCTGTTCCTCTCTCTGTTCCTCTGGTCTCCTTCCTCTCTCTGTTCCTCTCTCTGTTCCTCTGGTCTCCTTCCTCTCTCTGTTCCTCTCTCTGTTCCTCTGGTCTCCTTACTCTCTGTTTCTCTGGTCTCCTTCCGCTCTCTGTTCCTCTCTCTGTTCCTCTCTCTGTTCCTCTCTCTGTTCCTCTAGTCTCCTTCCTCTCTCTGTTCCTCTCTCTGTTCCTCTCTCTGTTCCTCTGGTCTCCTTCCTCTCTCTGTTCCTCTCTTTGTTCCTCTGGTCTCCTTCCTCTCTCTGTTCCTCTGGTCTCCTTCCTCTCTCTGTTCCTCTGGTCTCCTTCCTCTCTCTGTTCCTCTGGTCTCCTTCCTCTCTCTGTTCCTCTCTCTGTTCCTCTCTCTGTTCCTCTCTCTGTTCCTCTGGTCTCCTTCCTCTCTCTGTTCCTCTGGTCTCCTTCCTCTCTCTGTTCCTCTCTCTGTTCCTCTGGTCTCCTTCCTCTCTCTGTTCCTCTCTCTGTTCCTCTCTCTGTTCCTCTGGTCTCCTTCCTCTCTCTGTTTCTCCCTCTGGTCTCCTTCCTCTCTCTGTTTCTCTCTCTGTTCCTCTCTCTGTTCCTCTGGTCTCCTTCCTCTCTCTGTTCCTCTGGTCTCCTTCCTCTCTCTGTTCCTCTGGTCTCCTTCCTCTCTCTGTTCCTCTCTCTGTTACTCTGGTCTCCTTCCTCTCTCTGTTCCTCTGGTCTCTTTCCTCTCTCTGTTCCTCTCTCTGTTCCTCTCTCTGTTCCTCTGGTCTCCTTCCTCTCTCTGTTCCTCTCTCTGTTCCTCTCTCTGTTCCTCTGGTCTCCTTCCTCTCTCTGTTCCTCTGGTCTCCTTCCTCTCTCTGTTCCTCTCTCTGTTTCTCTGGTCTCTTTCCTCTCTGTTCCTCTGGTCTCCTTCCTCTCTCTGTTCCTCTGGTCTTCTTCCTCTCTCTGTTCCTCTGGTCTTCTTCCTCTCTCTGTTCCTCTCTCTGTTCCTCTGGTCTCCTTCCTCTCTCTGTTCCTCTGGTCTTCTTCCTCTCTTTGTTCCTCTCTCTGTTCCTCTGGTCTTCTTCCTCTCTCTGTTCCTCTCTCTGTTCCTCTGGTCTCCTTCCTCTCTCTGTTCCTCTCTCTGTTCCTCTGGTCTCCTTCCTCTCTCTGTTCCTCTGGTCTCCTTCCTCTCTCTGTTCCTCTCTCTGTTTCTCTGGTCTCTTTCCTCTCTGTTCCTCTGGTCTCCTTCCTCTCTCTGTTCCTCTGGTCTTCTTCCTCTCTCTGTTCCTCTCTCTGTTCCTCTGGTCTCCTTCCTCTCTCTGTTCCTCTGGTCTCCTTCCTCTCTCTGTTCCTCTGGTCTCCTTCCTCTCTCTGTTCCTCTCTCTGTTCCTCTGGTCTCCTTCCTCTCTCTGTTCCTCTGGTCTCCTTCCTCTCTCTGCTCCTCTGGTCTTCTTCCTCTCTCTGTTCCTCTCTCTGTTCCTCTGGTCTCCTTCCTCTCTCTGTTCCTCTCTCTGTTCCTCTCTCTGTTCCTCTGGTCTCCTTCCTCTCTCTGTTCCTCTCTCTGTTCCTCTCTCTGTTCCTCTCTCTGTTCCTCTCTCTGTTCCTCTGGTCTCCTTTCTCTCTCTGTTCCTCTGGTCTCCTTCCTCTCTCTGTTCCTCTCTCTGTTCCTCTCTCTGTTCCTCTCTCTGTTCCTCTGGTCTCCTTCCTCTCTCTGTTCCTGTGGTCTCCTTCCTCTCTCTGCTCCTCTCTCTGCTCCTCTGGTCTCCTTCCTCTCTCTGCTCCTCTCTCTGCTCCTCTCTCTGTTCCTCTCTCTGCTCCTCTCTCTGTTCCTCTCTCTGTTCCTCTCTCTGCTCCTCTGGTCTCCTTCCTCTCTCTGTTCCTCTGTTCTCCTTCCTCTCTCTGTTCCTCTCTCTGTTCCTCTCTCTGTTCCTCTGGTCTCCTTCCTCTCTCTGTTCCTCTCTCTGTTCCTCTGGTCTCCTTCCTCTCTCTGTTCCTCTCTCTGTTCCTCTGGTCTTCTTCCTCTCTCTGTTCCTCTCTTTGTTCCTCTCTCTGTTCCTCTGGTCTCCTTCCTCTCTCTGTTCCTCTGGTCTCCTTCCTCTCTCTGTTCCTCTGGTCTCCTTCCTCTCTCTGTTCCTCTGGTCTCCTTCCTCTCTCTGTTCCTCTGGTCTCCTTCCTCTCTCTGTTCCTCTCTCTGTTCCTCTGGTCTCCTTCCTCTCTCTGTTCCTCTCTCTGTTCCTCTGGTCTCCTTCCTCTCTCTGTTCCTCTCTCTTTTCCTCTGGTCTCCTTCCTCTCTCTGTTCCTCTGGTCTCCTTCCTCTCTCTGTTCCTCTGGTCTTCTTCCTCTCTCTGTTCCTCTCTCTGTTCCTCTCTCTGTTCCTCTCTCTGTTCCTCTCTCTGTTCCTCTCTCTGTTCCTCTGGTCTCCTTCCTCTCTCTGTTCCTCTCTCTGTTCCTCTGGTCTCCTTCCTCTCTCTGTTCCTCTCTCTGTTCCTCTGGTCTCCTTCCTCTCTCTGTTCCTCTCTCTGCTCCTCTGGTCTCCTTCCTCTCTCTGTTCCTCTGGTCTCCTTCCTCTCTCTGCTCCTCTCTCTGCTCCTCTGGTCTCCTTCCTCTCTCTGCTCCTCTCTCTGCTCCTCTCTCTGTTCCTCTCTCTGCTCCTCTCTCTGTTCCTCTCTCTGTTCCTCTCTCTGCTCCTCTGGTCTCCTTCCTCTCTCTGTTCCTCTGGTCTCCTTCCTCTCTCTGTTCCTCTCTCTGTTCCTCTCTCTGTTCCTCTGGTCTCCTTCCTCTCTCTGTTCCTCTGGTCTCCTTCCTCTCTCTGTTCCTCTGGTCTTCTTCCTCTCTCTGTTCCTCTCTTTGTTCCTCTCTCTGTTCCTCTGGTCTCCTTCCTCTCTCTGTTCCTCTGGTCTCCTTCCTCTCTCTGTTCCTCTGGTCTCCTTCCTCTCTCTGTTCCTCTGGTCTCCTTCCTCTCTCTGTTCCTCTGGTCTCCTTCCTCTCTCTGTTCCTCTCTCTGTTCCTCTGGTCTCCTTCCTCTCTCTGTTCCTCTCTCTGTTCCTCTGGTCTCCTTCCTCTCTCTGTTCCTCTGGTCTCCTTCCTCTCTCTGTTCCTCTCTCTGTTCCTCTGGTCTCCTTCCTCTCTCTGTTCCTCTCTCTGTTCCTCTGGTCTCCTTCCTCTCTCTGTTCCTCTCTCTGTTCCTCTGGTCTCCTTCCTCTCTCTGTTCCTCTCTCTGTTCCTCTGGTCTCCTTCCTCTCTCTGCTCCTCTCTCTGCTCCTCTCTCTGTTCCTCTCTCTGTTCCTCTCTCTGTTCCTCTCTCTGTTCCTCTCTCTGCTCCTCTCTCTGTTCCTCTCTCTGCTCCTCTCTCTGCTCCTCTCTCTGTTCCTCTCTCTGTTCCTCTCTCTGTTCCTCTGGTCTCCTTCCTCTCTCTGTTCCTCTCGTCTCCTTCCTCTCTCTGTTCCTCTCTCTGTTCCTCTCGTCTCCTTCCTCTCTCTGTTCCTCTGGTCTCCTTCCTCTCTCTGTTCCTCTGGTCTCCTTCCTCTCTCTGTTCCTCTCTCTGTTCCTCTCGTCTCCTTCCTCTCTCTGTTCCTCTGGTCTCCTTCCTCTCTCTGTTCCTCTGGTCTCCTTCCTCTCTCTGTTCCTCTCTCTGTTCCTCTCGTCTCCTTCCTCTCTCTGTTCCTCTGGTCTCCTTCCTCTCTCTGTTCCTCTGGTCTCCTTCCTCTCTCTGTTCCTCTCTCTGTTCCTCTCTCTGTTCCTCTGGTCTCCTTCCTCTCTCTGTTCCTCTCTCTGTTCCTCTCTCTGTTCCTCTGGTCTCCTTCCTCTCTCTGTTCCTCTCTCTGTTCCTCTGGTCTCCTTCCTCTCTCTGTTCCTCTCTCTGTTCCTCTCTCTGTTCCTCTCTCTGTTCCTCTGGTCTCCTTCCTCTCTGTTCCTCTGGTCTCCTTCCTCTCTCTGTTCCTCTGGTCTCCTTCCTCTCTCTGTTCCTCTCTCTGTTCCTCTCTCTGTTCCTCTCTCTGTTCCTCTGGTCTCCTTCCTCTCTCTGTTCCTCTGGTCTCCTTCCTCTCTCTGTTCCTCTGGTCTCCTTCCTCTCTCTCTTCCTCTGGTCTCCTTCCTCTCTCTGTTCCTCTCTCTGTTCCTCTCTCTCTTCCTCTCTCTGTTCCTCTCTCTGTTCCTCTGGTCTCCTTCCTCTCTCTGTTCCTCTCTCTGTTCCTCTGGTCTTCTTCCTCTCTCTGTTCCTCTCTCTGTTCCTCTGGTCTCCTTCCTCTCTCTGTTCCTCTGGTCTCCTTCCTCTCTCTGTTCCTCTCTCTGTTCCTCTCTCTGTTCCTCTCTCTGTTCCTCTCTCTGTTCCTCTGGTCTCCTTCCTCTCTCTGTTCCTCTCTCTGTTCCTCTGGTCTCCTTCCTCTCTCTGTTCCTCTCGTCTCCTTCCTCTCTCTGTTCCTCTCTCTGTTCCTCTCTCTGTTCCTCTCTCTGTTCCTCTCTCTGTTCCTCTCTCTGTTCCTCTGGTCTCCTTCCTCTCTCTGTTCCTCTGGTCTCCTTCCTCTCTCTGTTCCTCTCTCTGTTCCTCTCTCTGTTCCTCTGGTCTCCTTCCTCTCTCTGTTCCTCTGGTCTCCTTCCTCTCTCTGTTCCTCTGGTCTTCTTCCTTTCTCTGTTCCTCTCTCTGTTCCTCTGGTCTCCTTCCTCTCTCTGTTCCTCTGGTCTCCTTCCTCTCTCTGTTCCTCTGGTCTCCTTCCTCTCTCTGTTCCTCTCTCTGTTCCTCTCTCTGTTCCTCTCTCTGTTCCTCCGGTCTCCTTCCTCTCTCTGTTCCTCTGGTCTCCTTCCTCTCTCTTCCTCTCTCTGTTCCTCTCTCTGTTCCTCTGGTCTCCTTCCTCTCTCTGTTCCTCTCTCTGTTCCTCTCTCTGTTCCTCTGGTCTCGTTCCTCTCTCTGTTCCTCTGGTCTCCTTCCTCTCTCTGTTCCTCTGGTCTCCTTCCTCTCTCTGTTCCTCTCTCTGTTCCTCTCTCTGTTCCTCTGGTCTCCTTCCTCTCTCTGTTCCTCTCTCTGTTCCTCTGGTCTCCTTCCTCTCTCTGTTCCTCTGGTCTCCTTCCTCTCTCTGTTCCTCTGGTCTCCTTCCTCTCTCTGTTCCTCTGGTCTTCTTCCTCTCTCTGTTCCTCTCTCTGTTCCTCTGGTCTCCTTCCTCTCTCTGTTCCTCTCTCTGTTCCTCTGGTCTCCTTCCTCTCTCTGTTCCTCTCTCTGTTCCTCTCGTCTCCTTCCTCTCTCTGTTCCTCTGGTCTCCTTCCTCTCTCTGTTCCTCTGGTCTCCTTCCTCTCTCTGTTCCTCTGGTCTCCTTCCTCTCTCTGTTCCTCTCTCTGTTCCTCTCTCTGTTCCTCTCTCTGTTCCTCTCGTCTCCTTCCTCTCTCTGTTCCTCTCTCTGTTCCTCTCTCTGTTCCTCTGGTCTCCTTCCTCTCTCTGTTCCTCTCTCTGTTCCTCTCTCTGTTCCTCTGGTCTCCTTCCTCTCTCTGTTCCTCTCTCTGTTCCTCTGGTCTCCTTCCTCTCTCTGTTCCTCTCTCTGTTCCTCTCTCTGTTCCTCTCTCTGTTCCTCTGGTCTTCTTCCTCTCTCTGTTTCTCTCTCTGTTCCTCTGGTCTCCTTCCTCTCTCTGTTCCTCTGGTCTCCTTCCTCTCTCTCTTCCTCTCTCTCTTCCTCTCTCTGTTTCTCTCTCTGTTCCTCTGGTCTCCTTCCTCTGGTCTCCTTCCTCTCTCTGTTCCTCTGGTCTCCTTCCTCTCTCTGTTCCTCTCTCTGTTCCTCTGGTCTCCTTCCTCTCTCTGTTCCTCTCGTCTCCTTCCTCTCTTTGTTCCTCTCTCTGTTCCTCTGGTCTCCTTCCTCTCTCTGTTCCTCTGGTCTCCTTCCTCTGGTCTCCTTCCTCTCTCTGTTCCTCTCGTCTCCTTCCTCTCTTTGTTCCTCTCTCTGTTCCTCTTGTCTCCTTCCTCTCTCTGTTCCTCTCGTCTCCTTCCTCTCTCTGTTCCTCTCTCTGTTCCTCTGGTCTCCTTCCTCTCTCTGTTCCTCTCGTCTCCTTCCTCTCTCTGTTCCTCTCTCTGTTCCTCTGGTCTCCTTCCTCTCTCTGTTCCTCTCGTCTCCTTCCTCTCTTTGTTCCTCTCTCTGTTCCTCTGGTCTCCTTCCTCTCTCTGTTCCTCTGGTCTTCTTCCTCTCTCTGTTCCTCTCTCTGTTCCTCTGGTCTCCTTCCTCTCTCTGTTCCTCTCTCTGTTCCTCTGGTCTCCTTCCTCTCTCTGTTCCTCTCTCTGTTCCTCTGGTCTCCTTCCTCTCTCTGTTCCTCTCTCTGTTCCTCTCTCTGTTCCTCTCTCTGTTCCTCTCTCTGTTCCTCTCTCTGTTCCTCTCTCTGTTCCTCTCTCTGCTCCTCTGGTCTCCTTCCTCTCTCTGTTCCTCTGGTCTCCTTCCTCTCTCTCTTCCTCTCTCTCTTCCTCTCTCTCTTCCTCTCTCTCTTCCTCTCTGTTCCTCTGGTCTCCTTCCTCTCTCTCTTCCTCTCTCTCTTCCTCTCGTCTCCTTCCTCTCTCTGTTCCTCTCTCTGTTCCTCTCGTCTCCTTCCTCTCTCTGTTTCTCTCTCTGCTCCTCTCTCTGTTCCTCTCTCTGTTCCTCTGGTCTCCTTCCTCTCTCTGTTCCTCTGGTCTCCTTCCTCTCTCTGTTCCTCTGGTCTCCTTCCTCTCTCTGTTCCTCTGGTCTCCTTCCTCTCTCTGTTCCTCTGGTCTCCTTCCTCTCTCTGTTCCTCTGGTCTCCTTCCTCTCTCTGTTCCTCTGGTCTCCTTCCTCTCTCTGTTCCTCTGGTCTCCTTCCTCTCTCTGTTCCTCTCTCTGTTCCTCTCTCTGTTCCTCTGGTCTCCTTCCTCTCTCTGTTCCTCTCTCTGTTACTCCTCTCTCTGTTCCTCTCTCTGTTCCTCTCTCTGTTCCTCTCTCTGTTCCTCTCTCTGTTCCTCTGGTCTCCTTCCTCTCTCTGTTCCTCTCTCTGTTCCTCTGGTCTCCTTCCTCTCTCTGTTCCTCTCTCTGTTCCTCTCTCTGTTCCTCTCTCTGTTCCTCTCTCTGTTCCTCTGGTCTTCTTCCTCTCTCTGTTCCTCTCTCTGTTACTCTGGTCTCCTTCCTCTCTCTGTTCCTCTCTCTGTTCCTCTGGTCTCCTTCCTCTCTCTGTTCCTCTCTCTGTTACTCTGGTCTCCTTCCTCTCTCTGTTCCTCTCTCTGTTACTCTGGTCTCCTTCCTCTCTCTGCTCCTCTCTCTGTTCCTCTCTCTGTTCCTCTGGTCTCCTTCCTCTCTCTGTTCCTCTCTCTGTTCCTCTGGTCTCCTTCCTCTCTCTGTTCCTCTGGTCTCCTTCCTCTCTCTGTTCCTCTCTCTGTTCCTCTGGTCTCCTTCCTCTGGTCTCCTTCCTCTCTCTGTTCCTCTCTCTGTTCCTCTGGTCTTCTTCCTCTCTCTGTTCCTCTCTCTGTTCCTCTGGTCTCCTTCCTCTGGTCTCCTTCCTCTCTCTGTTCCTCTCTCTGTTCCTCTCTCTGTTCCTCTCGTCTCCTTCCTCTCTCTGTTCCTCTGGTCTCCTTCCTCTGGTCTCCTTCCTCTCTCTGTTCCTCTCTCTGTTTCTCTCGTCTCCTTCCTCTCTCTGTTCCTCTCTCTGTTCCTCTGGTCTTCTTCCTCTCTCTGTTCCTCTCTCTGTTCCTCTGGTCTCCTTCCTCTCTCTGTTCCTCTCTCTGTTCCTCTCTCTGTTCCTCTCGTCTCCTTCCTCTCTCTGTTCCTCTGGTCTCCTTCCTCTGGTCTCCTTCCTCTCTCTGTTCCTCTCTCTGTTCCTCTCGTCTCCTTCCTCTCTCTGTTCCTCTCTCTGTTCCTCTGGTCTCCTTCCTCTCTCTGTTCCTCTCTCTGTTCCTCTGGTCTCCTTCCTCTCTCTGTTCCTCTCTCTGTTCCTCTGGTCTCCTTCCTCTCTCTGTTCCTCTCTCTGTTCCTCTCTCTGTTCCTCTCTCTGTTCCTCTCTCTGTTCCTCTCTCTGTTCCTCTCTCTGTTCCTCTCTCTGCTCCTCTGGTCTCCTTCCTCTCTCTGTTCCTCTGGTCTCCTTCCTCTCTCTCTTCCTCTCTCTCTTCCTCTCTCTCTTCCTCTCTCTCTTCCTCTCTGTTCCTCTGGTCTCCTTCCTCTCTCTCTTCCTCTCTCTCTTCCTCTCGTCTCCTTCCTCTCTCTGTTCCTCTCTCTGTTCCTCTCGTCTCCTTCCTCTCTCTGTTTCTCTCTCTGCTCCTCTCTCTGTTCCTCTCTCTGTTCCTCTGGTCTCCTTCCTCTCTCTGTTCCTCTGGTCTCCTTCCTCTCTCTGTTCCTCTGGTCTCCTTCCTCTCTCTGTTCCTCTGGTCTCCTTCCTCTCTCTGTTCCTCTGGTCTCCTTCCTCTCTCTGTTCCTCTGGTCTCCTTCCTCTCTCTGTTCCTCTGGTCTCCTTCCTCTCTCTGTTCCTCTGGTCTCCTTCCTCTCTCTGTTCCTCTCTCTGTTCCTCTCTCTGTTCCTCTGGTCTCCTTCCTCTCTCTGTTCCTCTCTCTGTTACTCCTCTCTCTGTTCCTCTCTCTGTTCCTCTCTCTGTTCCTCTCTCTGTTCCTCTCTCTGTTCCTCTGGTCTCCTTCCTCTCTCTGTTCCTCTCTCTGTTCCTCTGGTCTCCTTCCTCTCTCTGTTCCTCTCTCTGTTCCTCTCTCTGTTCCTCTCTCTGTTCCTCTCTCTGTTCCTCTGGTCTTCTTCCTCTCTCTGTTCCTCTCTCTGTTACTCTGGTCTCCTTCCTCTCTCTGTTCCTCTCTCTGTTCCTCTGGTCTCCTTCCTCTCTCTGTTCCTCTCTCTGTTACTCTGGTCTCCTTCCTCTCTCTGTTCCTCTCTCTGTTACTCTGGTCTCCTTCCTCTCTCTGCTCCTCTCTCTGTTCCTCTCTCTGTTCCTCTGGTCTCCTTCCTCTCTCTGTTCCTCTCTCTGTTCCTCTGGTCTCCTTCCTCTCTCTGTTCCTCTGGTCTCCTTCCTCTCTCTGTTCCTCTCTCTGTTCCTCTGGTCTCCTTCCTCTGGTCTCCTTCCTCTCTCTGTTCCTCTCTCTGTTCCTCTGGTCTTCTTCCTCTCTCTGTTCCTCTCTCTGTTCCTCTGGTCTCCTTCCTCTGGTCTCCTTCCTCTCTCTGTTCCTCTCTCTGTTCCTCTCTCTGTTCCTCTCGTCTCCTTCCTCTCTCTGTTCCTCTGGTCTCCTTCCTCTGGTCTCCTTCCTCTCTCTGTTCCTCTCTCTGTTTCTCTCGTCTCCTTCCTCTCTCTGTTCCTCTCTCTGTTCCTCTGGTCTTCTTCCTCTCTCTGTTCCTCTCTCTGTTCCTCTGGTCTCCTTCCTCTCTCTGTTCCTCTCTCTGTTCCTCTCTCTGTTCCTCTCGTCTCCTTCCTCTCTCTGTTCCTCTGGTCTCCTTCCTCTGGTCTCCTTCCTCTCTCTGTTCCTATCTCTGTTCCTCTCGTCTCCTTCCTCTCTCTGTTCCTCTCTCTGTTCCTCTGGTCTCCTTCCTCTCTCTGTTCCTCTCTCTGTTCCTCTCGTCTCCTTCCTCTCTCTGTTCCTCTGGTCTCCTTCCTCTCTCTGTTCCTCTCTCTGTTCCTCTCGTCTCCTTCCTCTCTCTGTTCCTCTGGTCTCCTTCCTCTCTCTGTTCCTCTCTCTGTTCCTCTCTCTGTTCCTCTCTCTGTTCCTCTGGTCTCCTTCCTCTCTCTGTTCCTCTGGTCTCCTTCCTCTCTCTGTTCCTCTCTCTGTTCCTCTCGTCTCCTTCCTCTCTCTGTTCCTCTCTCTGTTCCTCTGGTCTCCTTCCTCTCTCTGTTCCTCTCTCTGTTCCTCTGGTCTTCTTCCTCTCTCTGTTCCTCTCTCTGTTCCTCTGGTCTCCTTCCTCTCTCTGTTCCTCTCTCTGTTCCTCTGGTCTTCTTCCTCTCTCTGTTCCTCTCTCTGTTCCTCTGGTCTCCTTCCTCTCTCTGTTCCTCTCTCTGTTCCTCTCTCTGTTCCTCTCTCTGTTCCTCTCTCTGTTCCTCTGGTCTCCTTCCTCTCTCTGTTCCTCTCTCTGTTCCTCTGGTCTCCTTCCTCTCTCTGTTCCTCTGGTCTCCTTCCTCTCTCTGTTCCTCTCTCTGTTCCTCTCTCTGTTCCTCTAGTCTCCTTCCTCTCTCTGTTCCTCTCTCTGTTCCTCTCTCTGTTCCTCTGGTCTTCTTCCTCTCTCTGTTCCTCTCTCTGTTCCTCTCTCTGTTCCTCTCTCTGTTCCTCTCTCTGTTCCTCTCTCTGTTCCTCTGGTCTTCTTCCTCTCTCTGTTCCTCTCTCTGTTCCTCTCTCTGTTCCTCTCTCTGTTCCTCTCTCTGTTCCTCTCTCTGTTCCTCTCTCTGTTCCTCTCTCTGTTCCTCTGGTCTTCTTCCTCTCTCTGTTCCTCTCTCTGTTCCTCTCTCTGTTCCTCTCTCTGTTCCTCTCTCTGTTCCTCTCTCTGTTCCTCTCTCTGTTCCTCTCTCTGTTCCTCTGGTCTTCTTCCTCTCTCTGTTCCTCTCTCTGTTCCTCTGGTCTTCTTCCTCTCTCTGTTCCTCTCTCTGTTCCTCTGGTCTCCTTCCTCTCTCTGTTCCTCTCTCTGTTCCTCTCTCTGTTCCTCTCTCTGTTCCTCTCTCTGTTCCTCTCTCTGTTCCTCTGGTCTCCTTCCTCTCTCTGTTCCTCTGGTCTCCTTCCTCTCTCTGTTCCTCTGGTCTCCTTCCTCTCTCTGTTCCTCTGGTCTCCTTCCTCTCTCTGTTCCTCTCTCTGTTCCTCTCTCTGTTCCTCTCTCTGTTCCTCTCTTTGTTCCTCTGGTCTCCTTCCTCTCTCTGTTCCTCTGGTCTCCTTCCTCTCTCTGTTCCTCTCTCTGTTCCTCTCTCTGTTCCTCTCTCTGTTCCTCTCTCTGTTCCTCTCTCTGTTCCTCTGGTCTCCTTCCTCTCTCTGTTCCTCTCTCTGTTCCTCTCTCTGTTCCTCTGGTCTTCTTCCTCTCTCTGTTCCTCTCTCTGTTCCTCTCTCTGTTCCTCTCTCTGTTCCTCTCTCTGTTCCTCTCTCTGTTCCTCTCTCTGTTCCTCTCTCTGTTCCTCTGGTCTTCTTCCTCTCTCTGTTCCTCTCTCTGTTCCTCTCTCTGTTCCTCTGGTCTTCTTCCTCTCTCTGTTCCTCTCTCTGTTCCTCTGGTCTCCTTCCTCTCTCTGTTCCTCTCTCTGTTCCTCTCTCTGTTCCTCTCTCTGTTCCTCTCTCTGTTCCTCTCTCTGTTCCTCTGGTCTCCTTCCTCTCTCTGTTCCTCTGGTCTCCTTCCTCTCTCTGTTCCTCTGGTCTCCTTCCTCTCTCTGTTCCTCTGGTCTCCTTCCTCTCTCTGTTCCTCTCTCTGTTCCTCTCTCTGTTCCTCTCTCTGTTCCTCTCTTTGTTCCTCTGGTCTCCTTCCTCTCTCTGTTCCTCTGGTCTCCTTCCTCTCTCTGTTCCTCTCTCTGTTCCTCTCTCTGTTCCTCTCTCTGTTCCTCTCTCTGTTCCTCTCTCTGTTCCTCTGGTCTCCTTCCTCTCTCTGTTCCTCTCTCTGTTCCTCTGGTCTCCTTCCTCTCTCTGTTCCTCTCTCTGTTCCTCTGGTCTTCTTCCTCTCTCTGTTCCTCTCTCTGTTCCTCTCTCTGTTCCTCTCTCTGTTCCTCTGGTCTCCTTCCTCTCTCTGTTCCTCTCTCTGTTCCTCTGGTCTCCTTCCTCTCTCTGTTCCTCTCTCTGTTCCTCTCTCTGTTCCTCTCTCTGTTCCTCTGGTCTCCTTCCTCTCTCTGTTCCTCTCTCTGTTCCTCTCTCTGTTCCTCTCTCTGTTCCTCTCTCTGTTCCTCTGGTCTCCTTCCTCTCTCTGTTCCTCTCTCTGTTCCTCTCTCTGTTCCTCTCTCTGTTCCTCTCTCTGTTCCTCTGGTCTCCTTCCTCTCTCTGTTCCTCTCTCTGTTCCTCTCTCTGTTCCTCTCTCTGTTCCTCTCTCTGTTCCTCTGGTCTCCTTCCTCTGGTCTCCTTCCTCTCTCTGTTCCTCTCTCTGTTCCTCTGGTCTCCTTCCTCTCTCTGTTCCTCTCTCTGTTCCTCTCTCTGTTCCTCTCTCTGTTCCTCTGGTCTCCTTCCTCTCTCTGTTCCTCTCTCTGTTCCTCTGGTCTCCTTCCTCTCTCTGTTCCTCTCTCTGTTCCTCTCTCTGTTCCTCTCTCTGTTCCTCTGGTCTCCTTCCTCTCTCTGTTCCTCTCTCTGTTCCTCCTGGTTTATGTGACCCCCTCAGTTGTTGAAAGACTCTGAACAAGTTGCTGGATCTGGAGTAGATGATTGACAGCTGGGAGGACCAGTCACAGGGCAGGGCCTGAGTTAAAAGTCCAGTGTGAACCCTCCCCCCGGCACATGGCAGAGAGACTGCACCTGGGACCACAGCTCCGAGCGTCCGGGACTGAGGGGAAGACGAGAGGTAGGAGCCCAGGAGAGAGAGAGACTGCAGTATATATCTATCTCCTATCTATCTCATATCTATCTATCTATCTATCTATCTCATATCTATCTCATATCTATCTATCTATCTCATATCTATCTCATATCTATCTATCTCATATCTATCTCATATCTATCTATCTATCTCATATCTATCTCATATCTATCTATCTATCTCATATCATATCTATCTATCTATCTCATATCATATCTATCTATCTCATATCTATCTCATATCTATCTATCTCTCTCATATCTATCTATCTATCTATCTCATATCTATCTATCTATCTCATATCTATCTATCTATCTCATATCTATCTCATATCTATCTATCTATCTCATATCTATCTCATATCTATCTATCTATCTCATATCATATCTATCTATCTATCTCATATCATATCTATCTATCTATCTCATATCTATCTATCTATCTCATATCTATCTATCTATCTCATATCTATCTCATATCTATCTCATATCTATCTCATATCTATCTATCTATCTATCTATCTCATATCTATCTATCTCATATCTATCTATCTCATATCTATCTATCTCATATCTATCTGTTATCTCATATCTATCTATCTCATATCTATCTATCTCATATCTATCTATCTCATATCTATCTATCTATCTATCTATCTATCTATCTCATATCTATCTATCTATCTCATATCTATCCATCTCATATCTATCTATCTATCTATCTATCTCATATCTATCTATCTCATATCTATCTATCTCATATCTATCTATCTCATATCTATCTATCTCATATCTATCTATCTCATATCTATCTATCTCATATCTATCTATCTATCTCATATCTATCTATCTCTATCTATCTATCTCATATCTATCTCATATCTATCTATCTATCTCATATCTATCTCATATCTATCTATCTATCTCATATCTATCTCATATCTATCTATCTATCTCATATCTATCTCATATCTATCTATCTATCTCATATCTATCTATCTCATATCTATCTATCTCATATCTATCTATCTCATATCTATCTATCTCATATCTATCTATCTCATATCTATCTATCTCATATCTATCTATCTCATATCTATCTATCTATCTCATATCTATCTATCTCATATCTATCTCTATCTATCTATCTATCTCATATCTATCTATCTATCTCTATCTATCTATCTATCTCATATCTATCTATCTATCTCATATCTATCTATCTCATATCTATCTATCTATCTATCTCATATCTATCTATCTATCTATCTCATATCTATCTATCTATCTCATATCTATCTATCTATCTCATATCTATCTATCTATCTCATATCTATCTATCTATCTCATATCTATCTATCTATCTATCTCATATCTATCTATCTATCTATCTCATATCTATCTATTGATGGAGCGGTATATTTCAGGCCTCATTGTAATGCACACATGTAACTATTCTATATACTTTATTATGTACAGCTGTATATAGTCTCTTTTATATAGTATGATGATGTATTATACACTTTATTATGTACAGCTGTATATAGTCTCTTTTATATAGTATGATGATGTATTATATACTTTATTATGTACAGCTGTATATAGTCTCTTTTATATAGTATGATGATGTATTATATACTTTATTATGTACAGCTGTATATAGTCTCTTTTATATAGTATGATGATGTATTATACACTTTATTATGTACAGCTGTATATAGTCTCTTTTATATAGTATGATGATGTATTATATATTTTATTATGTACAGCTGTATATAGTCTCTTTTATATAGTGTGATGATGTATTATATACTTTATTATGTACAGCTGTATATAGTCTCTTTTATATAGTATGATGGTGTCTTATATACTTTATTATGTACAGCTGTATATAGTCTCTTTTATATAGTATGATGGTGTATTATATACTTTATTATGTACAGCTGTATATAGTCTCTTTTATATAGTATGATGGTGTCTTATATACTTTATTATGTACAGCTGTATATAGTCTCTTTTATATAGTGTGATGGTGTATTATATACTTTATTATGTACAGCTGTATATAGTCTCTTTTATATAGTATGATGGTGTCTTCTATACTTTATTATGTACAGCTGTATATAGTCTCTTTTATATAGTATGATGGTGTATTATATACTTTATTATGTACAGCTGTATATAGTCTCTTTTATATAGTATGATGGTGTATTATATACTTTATTATGTACAGCTGTATATAGTCTCTTTTATATAGTATGATGGTGTCTTCTATACTTTATTATGTACAGCTGTATATAGTCTCTTTTATATAGTATGATGATGTATTATATACTTTATTATGTACAGCTGTATATAGTCTCTTTTATATAGTATGATGGTGTATTATATACTTTATTATGTACAGCTGTATATAGTCTCTTTTATATAGTATGATGGTGTCTTCTATACTTTATTATGTACAGCTGTATATAGTCTCTTTTATATAGTATGATGGTGTCTTCTATACTTTATTATGTACAGCTGTATATAGTCTCTTTTATATAGTATGATGGTGTATTATATACTTTATTATGTACAGCTGTATATAGTCTCTTTTATATAGTATGATGGTGTCTTATATATTTTATTATGTACAGCTGTATATAGTCTCTTTTATATAGTGTGATGATGTATTATATACTTTATTATGTACAGCTGTATATAGTCTCTTTTATATAGTATGATGGTGTATTATACACTTTATTATGTACAGCTGTATATAGTCTCTTTTATATAGTATGATGGTGTCTTATATATTTTATTATGTACAGCTGTATATAGTCTCTTTTATATAGTGTGATGATGTATTATATACTTTATTATGTACAGCTGTATATAGTCTCTTTTATATAGTATGATGGTGTCTTATATACTTTATTATGTACAGCTGTATATAGTCTCTTTTATATAGTGTGATGGTGTATTATATACTTTATTATGTACAGCTGTATATAGTCTCTTTTATATAGTATGATGGTGTCTTCTATACTTTATTATGTACAGCTGTATATAGTCTCTTTTATATAGTATGATGATGTATTATATATTTTATTATGTACAGCTGTATATAGTCTCTTTTATATAGTATGATGGTGTATTATATACTTTATTATGTACAGCTGTATATAGTCTCTTTTATATAGTATGATGATGTATTATACACTTTATTATGTACAGCTGTATATAGTCTCTTTTATATAGTATGATGGTGTATTATATACTTTATTATGTACACCTGTATATAGTCTCTTTTATATAGTATGATGGTGTCTTCTATACTTTATTATGTACAGCTGTATATAGTCTCTTTTATATAGTATGATGATGTATTATATACTTTATTATGTACAGCTGTATATAGTCTCTTTTATATAGTATGATGGTGTATTATACACTTTATTATGTACAGCTGTATATAGTCTCTTTTATATAGTATGATGGTATATTATATACTTTATTATGTACACCTGTATATAGTCTCTTTTATATAGTATGATGGTGTCTTCTATACTTTATTATGTACAGCTGTATATAGTCTCTTTTATATAGTATGATGGTGTATTATACACTTTATTATGTACAGCTGTATATAGTCTCTTTTATATAGTATGATGGTGTATTATATACTTTATTATGTACACCTGTATATAGTCTCTTTTATATAGTATGATGATGTATTATATACTTTATTATGTACAGCTGTATATAGTCTTTTATATAGTATGATGGTGTATTATACACTTTATTATGTACAGCTGTATATAGTCTCTTTTATATAGTATGATGGTGTATTATATACTTTATTATGTACACCTGTATATAGTCTCTTTTATATAGTATGATGATGTATTATACACTTTATTATGTACAGCTGTATATAGTCTCTTTTATATAGTGTGATGATGTATTATACACTTTATTATGTACAGCTGTATATAGTCTCTTTTATATAGTGTGATGGTGTATTATATACTTTATTATGTACAGCTGTATATAGTCTCTTTTATATAGTATGATGATGTATTATATACTTTATTATGTACAGCTGTATATAGTCTCTTTTATATAGTATGATGGTGTATTATATACTTTATTATGTACAGCTGTATATAGTCTCTTTTATATAGTGTGATGGTGTATTATATACTTTATTATGTACAGCTGTATATAGTCTCTTTTATATAGTATGATGGTGTATTATATACTTTATTATGTACAGCTGTATATAGTCTCTTTTATATAGTATGATGATGTATTATATACTTTATTATGTACAGCTGTATATAGTCTCTTTTATATAGTATGATGGTGTATTATACACTTTATTATGTACAGCTGTATATAGTCTCTTTTATATAGTATGATGGTGTATTATATACTTTATTATGTACAGCTGTATATAGTCTCTTTTATATAGTATGATGATGTATTATACACTTTATTATGTACAGCTGTATATAGTCTCTTTTATATAGTATGATGGTGTATTATATACTTTATTATGTACAGCTGTATATAGTCTCTTTTATATAGTATGATGATGTATTATATACTTTATTATGTACAGCTGTATATAGTCTCTTTTATATAGTATGATGATGTATTATATACTTTATTATGTACAGCTGTATATAGTCTCTTTTATATAGTATGATGGTGTATTATATACTTTATTATGTACAGCTGTATATAGTCTCTTTTATATAGTATGATGATGTATTATATACTTTATTATGTACAGCTGTATATAGTCTCTTTTATATAGTATGATGGTGTATTATATACTTTATTATGTACAGCTGTATATAGTCTCTTTTATATAGTATGATGGTGTATTATACACTTTATTATGTACAGCTGTATATAGTCTCTTTTATATAGTATGATGATGTATTATATACTTTATTATGTACAGCTGTATATAGTCTCTTTTATATAGTATGATGGTGTATTATATACTTTATTATGTACAGCTGTATATAGTCTCTTTTATATAGTATGATGGTGTATTATATACTTTATTATGTACAGCTGTATATAGTCTCTTTTATATAGTATGATGGTGTCTTCTATACTTTATTATGTACAGCTGTATATAGTCTCTTTTATATAGTATGATTGTGTATTATATATTTTATTATGTACAGCTGTATATAGTCTCTTTTATATAGTATGATGGTGTCTTATATACTTTATTATGTACAGCTGTATATAGTCTCTTTTATATAGTATGATTGTGTATTATATATTTTTATTATGTACAGCTGTATATAGTCTCTTTTATATAGTATGATGGTGTATTATATACTTTATTATGTACAGCTGTATATAGTCTCTTTTATATAGTATGATTGTGTATTATATACTTTATTATGTACAGCTGTATATAGTCTCTTTTATATAGTATGATGGTGTCTTCTATACTTTATTATGTACAGCTGTATATAGTCTCTTTTATATAGTATGATGATGTATTATATACTTTATTATGTACAGCTGTATATAGTCTCTTTTATATAGTATGATGGTGTATTATACACTTTATTATGTACAGCTGTATATAGTCTCTTTTATATAGTATGATGGTGTATTATATACTTTATTATGTACAGCTGTATATAGTCTCTTTTATATAGTATGATGGTGTATTATATACTTTATTATGTACAGCTGTATATAGTCTCTTTTATATAGTATGATGATGTATTATATACTTTATTATGTACAGCTGTATATAGTCTCTTTTATATAGTATGATGGTGTATTATACACTTTATTATGTACAGCTGTATATAGTCTCTTTTATATAGTATGATGGTGTCTTCTATACTTTATTATGTACAGCTGTATATAGTCTCTTTTATATAGTATGATGATGTATTATATACTTTATTATGTACAGCTGTATATAGTCTCTTTTATATAGTATGATGGTGTATTATACACTTTATTATGTACAGCTGTATATAGTCTCTTTTATATAGTATGATGGTGTCTTATATACTTTATTATGTACAGCTGTATATAGTCTCTTTTATATAGTATGATGATGTATTATACACTTTATTATGTACAGCTGTATATAGTCTCTTTTATATAGTGTGATGATGTATTATACACTTTATTATGTACAGCTGTATATAGTCTCTTTTATATAGTATGATGATGTATTATACACTTTATTATGTACAGCTGTATATAGTCTCTTTTATATAGTATGATGATGTATTATACACTTTATTATGTACAGCTGTATATAGTCTCTTTTATATAGTATGATGATGTATTATATATTTTATTATGTACAGCTGTATATAGTCTCTTTTATATAGTATGATGGTGTCTTATATACTTTATTATGTACAGCTGTATATAGTCTCTTTTATATAGTATGATGATGTATTATATATTTTATTATGTACAGCTGTATATAGTCTCTTTTATATAGTATGATGATGTATTATATACTTTATTATGTACAGCTGTATATAGTCTCTTTTATATAGTATGATGGTGTCTTATATACTTTATTATGTACAGCTGTATATAGTCTCTTTTATATAGTATGATGGTGTCTTATATACTTTATTATGTACAGCTGTATATAGTCTCTTTTATATAGTATGATGGTGTCTTCTATACACTTTATTATGTACAGCTGTATATAGTCTCTTTATATAGTATGATGATGTATTATACACTTTATTATGTACAGCTGTATATAGTCTCTTTTATATAGTATGATGATGTATTATATACTTTATTATGTACAGCTGTATATAGTCTCTTTTATATAGTATGATGATGTATTATACACTTTATTATGTACAGCTGTATATAGTCTCTTTTATATAGTATGATGATGTATTATACACTTTATTATGTACAGCTGTATATAGTCTCTTTTATATAGTATGATGATGTATTATATACTTTATTATGTACAGCTGTATATAGTCTCTTTTATATAGTATGATGATGTATTATACACTTTATTATGTACAGCTGTATATAGTCTCTTTTATATAGTATGATGATGTATTATACACTTTATTATGTACAGCTGTATATAGTCTCTTTTATATAGTATGATGATGTATTATATACTTTATTATGTACAGCTGTATATAGTCTCTTTTATATAGTATGATGATGTATTATATACTTTATTATGTACAGCTGTATATAGTCTCTTTTATATAGTATGATGGTGTCTTCTATACTTTATTATGTACAGCTGTATATAGTCTCTTTTATATAGTATGATGGTGTATTATATACTTTATTATGTACAGCTGTATATAGTCTCTTTTATATAGTATGATGATGTATTATATACTTTATTATGTACAGCTGTATATAGTCTCTTTTATATAGTGTGATGATGTATTATATACTTTATTATGTACAGCTGTATATAGTCTCTTTTATATAGTGTGATGGTGTCTTATATACTTTATTATGTACAGCTGTATATAGTCTCTTTTATATAGTGTGATGGTGTCTTATATACTTTATTATGTACAGCTGTATATAGTCTCTTTTATATAGAATGATGATGTATTATATACTTTATTATGTACAGCTGTATATAGTCTCTTTTATATAGTATGATGATGTATTATATACTTTATTATGTACAGCTGTATATAGTCTCTTTTATATAGTATGATGATGTATTAGACACTTTATAACCCCATCGGTTTGTTGTCTCACTCTGCTCCATGGAGGAGCGGAAACGTCGCTTGTTTTGGTATTAGGGAATAAACTCCCCATTTTTTGCATTTTATGGGGTGCTGCGCCACTTTTCTTCTATTGCTGGACTGTGATCAGGTCGAGGCGCTGGCACCGGGACTTTACGGGGAAGTAGTGCTGCATTGAATTTTTTGAACTATCTATCTCATATCTCTCATATCTATCTGTCTCATATCTATCTGTCTCATATCTATCTGTCTCATATCTATCTGTCTCATATCTATCTGTCTCATATCTATCTGTCTCATATCTCTCTGTCTCATATCTCTCTGTCTCATATCTATCTGTCTCATATCTCTCTGTCTCATATCTCTCTGTCTCATATCTCTCTGTCTCATATCTCTCTGTCTCATATCTCTCTGTCTCATATCTATCTGTCTCATATCTCTCTGTCTCATATCTCTCTGTCTCATATCTCTCTGTCTCATATCTCTCTGTCTCATATATCTCTGTCTCATATCTATCTGTCTCATATCTCTCATATCTATCTGTCTCATATCTATCTGTCTCATATCTATCTGTCTCATATCTAACTGTCTCATATCTAACTGTCTCATATCTCTCTGTCTCTTATCTATCTATCTCATATCTCTCATATCTCTCTGTCTCATATCTATCTGTCTCATATCTCTCTGTCTCATATCTATCTGTCTCATATCTCTCATATCTATCTGTCTCATATCTCTGTCTCATATCTCTCTGTCTCATATCTCTCTGTCTCATATCTCTCTGTCTCATATCTCTCTGTCTCATATCTCTCTGTCTCATATCTCTCTGTCTCATATCTCTCTGTCTCATATCTCTCTGTCTCATATATCTCTGTCTCATATATCTCTCTCTCTGTCTCATATCTCTCTCTCTCTCTGTCTCATATCTCTCTCTCTCTCTGTCTCATATCTCTCTCTCTCTCTGTCTCATATCTCTCTCTCTCTCTGTCTCATATCTCTCTCTCTCTCTGTCTCATATCTCTCTCTCTCTCTCTGTCTCATATCTCTCTCTCTCTCTCTGTCTCTGTCTCATATCTCTCTCTCTCTCTGTCTCTGTCTCATATCTCTCTCTCTCTCTGTCTCTGTCTCATATCTCTCTCTCTCTCTCTGTCTCTGTCTCATATCTCTCTCTCTCTCTCTGTCTCTGTCTCATATCTCTCTCTCTCTCTCTGTCTCTGTCTCATATCTCTCTCTCTCTCTCTGTCTCTGTCTCATATCTCTCTCTCTCTCTCTGTCTCTGTCTCATATCTCTCTCTCTCTCTGTCTCTGTCTCATATCTCTCTCTCTCTCTCTGTCTCATATCTCTTTCTTTCTCTCTCTCTCTCTCTCTCTCTCTCTCTCTTTCTCTCTCTCTCTCTCTCTGTCTCTGTCTCATATCTCTCTCTCTCTCTCTCTCTCTCTCTCTCTCTTTCTTTCTCTCTCTCTCTCTCTCTCTTTCTTTCTCTCTCTCTCATATCTATCATCTTTGTATCTATCTATCTATCTATCGCATATCTATCTCTCATATAGTATGTCCCATCTTATATTATAAACGTGTCACATATAGTATGTCCCATCTTATATTATAAACATGTCACATATAGTATATCCCATCTTATATTATAAACATGTCACATATAGTATATCCCATCTTATATTATAAACATGTCACATATAGTATGTCCCATCTTATATTATAAACGTGTCACATATAGTATGTCCCATCTTATATTATAAACGTGTCACATATAGTATGTCCCATCTTATATTATAAACATGTCACATATAGTATGTCCCATCTTATATTATAAACGTGTCACATATAGTATATCCCATCTTATATTATAAACGTGTCACATATAGTATGTCCCATCTTATATTATAAACGTGTCACATATAGTATGTCCCATCTTATATTATAAACGTGTCACATATAGTATGTCCCATCTTATATTATAAACGTGTCACATATAGTATGTCCCATCTTATATTATAAACATGTCACATATAGTATGTCCCATCTTATATTATAAACGTGTCACATATAGTATATCCCATCTTATATTATAAACGTGTCACATATAGTATATCCCATCTTATATTATAAACGTGTCACATATAGTATATCCCATCTTATATTATAAACGTGTCACATATAGTATATCCCATCTTATATTATAAACGTGTCACATATAGTATATCCCATCTTATATTATAAACATGTCACATATAGTATATCCCATCTTATATTATAAACATGTCACATATAGTATATCCCATCTTATATTATAAACATGTCACATATAGTATATCCCATCTTATTATAAACATGTCACATATAGTATATCCCATCTTATATTATAAACATGTCACATATAGTATATCCCATCTTATATTATAAACATGTCACATATAGTATGTCCCATCTTAAATTATAAACGTGTCACATATAGTATATCCGACATATAGTATGTCCCATCTTATATTATAAACGTGTCACATATAGTATGTCCCATCTTATATTATAAACATGTCACATATAGTATATCCCATCTTATATTATAAACATGTCACATATAGTATATCCCATCTTATATTATAAACATGTCACATATAGTATATCCCATCTTATATTATAAACATGTCACATATAGTATATCCCATCTTATATTCTAAACATGTCACATATAGTATGTCCCATCTTATATTATAAACATGTCACATATAGTATGTCCCATCTTATATTATAAACGTGTCACATATAGTATATCCGACATATAGTATGTCCCATCTTATATTATAAACGTGTCACATATAGTATGTCCCATCTTATATTATAAACGTGTCACATATAGTATATCCCATCTTATATTATAAACGTGTCACATATAGTATATCCGACATATAGTATGTCCCATCTTATATTATAAACGTGTCACATATAGTATGTCCCATCTTATATTATAAACGTGTCACATATAGTATATCCGACATATAGTATGTCCCATCTTATATTATAAACGTGTCACATATAGTATGTCCCATCTTATATTATAAACGTGTCACATATAGTATGTCCCATCCTATATTATAAACGTGTCACATATAGTATGTCCCATCTTATATTATAAACGTGTCACATATAGTATGTCCCATCTTATATTATAAACGTGTCACATATAGTATGTCCCATCTTATATTATAAACGTGTCACATATAGTATGTCCCATCTTATATTATAAACGTGTCACATATAGTATATCCGACATATAGTATGTCCCATCTTATATTATAAACATGTCACATATAGTATGTCCCATCTTATATTATAAACATGTCACATATAGTATGTCCCATCTTATATTATAAACATGTCACATATAGTATGTCCCATCTTATATTATAAACGTGTCACATATAGTATGTCCCATCTTATATTATAAACATGTCACATATAGTATGTCCCATCTTATATTATAAACATGTCACATATAGTATATCCCATCTTATATTATAAACATGTCACATATAGTATGTCCCATCTTATATTATAAACATGTCACATATAGTATATCCCATCTTATATTATAAACATGTCACATATAGTATATCCGACATATAGTATATCCCATCTTATATTATAAACGTGTCACATATAGTATATCCGACATATAGTATGTCCCATCTTATATTATAAACGTGTCACATATAGTATGTCCCATCTTATATTATAAACATGTCACATATAGTATGTCCCATCTTATATTATAAACGTGTCACATATAGTATGTCCCATCTTATATTATAAACATGTCACATATAGTATGTCCCATCTTAAATTATAAACATGTCACATATAGTATATCCGACATATAGTATATCCCATCTTATATTATAAACGTGTCACATATAGTATATCCGACATATAGTATGTCCCATCTTATATTATAAACGTGTCACATATAGTATATCCGACATATAGTATGTCCCATCTTATATTATAAACATGTCACATATAGTATATCCGACATATAGTATGTCCCATCTTATATTATAAACATGTCACATATAGTATATCCCATCTTATATTATAAACATGTCACATATAGTATATCCCATCTTATATTATAAACATGTCACATATAGTATGTCCCATCTTATATTATAAACATGTCACATATAGTATGTCCCATCTTATATTATAAACATGTCACATATAGTGTGTCCCATCTTATATTATAAACGTGTCACATATAGTATATCCCATCTTATATTATAAACGTGTCACATATAGTATGTCCCATCTTATATTATAAACATGTCACATATAGTATATCCCATCTTATATTATAAACATGTCACATATAGTATATCCCATCTTATATTATAAACATGTCACATATAGTATATCCCATCTTATATTATAAACATGTCACATATAGTATATCCCATCTTATATTATAAACATGTCACATTTAGTATGTCCCATCTTATATTATAAACATGTCACATATAGTATATCCCATCTTATATTATAAACGTGTCACATATAGTATATCCCATCTTATATTATAAACGTGTCACATATAGTATATCCCATCTTATATTATAAACATGTCACATATAGTATGTCCCATCTTATATTATAAACATGTCACATATAGTATATCCCATCTTATATTATAAACATGTCACATATAGTATATCCCATCTTATATTATAAACATGTCACATTTAGTATATCCAAGTTCACACTTTGTATCTGAGTTTCTGCTGTTTTAATTTTGAATTTGTTCTTGGTAATCTAGGGGTTAATTCCCAGTTGTACGAACAGCATGGCCTTGTGGGTCAAGAAAGGAGGAGTCTCTTTTTTCACATTTTGTATTTAGTTTGGGTTGTCTATAGTTATGACTTTGAAAATGGGGTGTTCACGAAACGTGTTGGTTTTTATTGCATATTTTTTTACTTCTCCTAAGAATTTTAATGACGATGGAATCAACTATTATGTTTTAAAGAATCCGGATCCGGAGTGCTGAGTTTCTTTCACCTCAAGGAGGACTGTCTCATTCATCCTGAACAAAAAAAAACAGAAAAGACCCCAATACAGGTCAGTACCATAATACGGTTCCATCATACAGGAGGGTCAGTCTCCTTATACGGTTCCATCATACAGGAGGGTCAGTCTCATTATACGGTTCCATCATACAGGAGGGTCAGTCTCATTATACGGTTCCATCCTACAGGAGGGTCAGTCTCATTATATGGATGGTTCCATCATACAGGAGGGTCAGTCTCATTATGCAGTTCCATCATACAGGAGGGTCAGTCTCATTATGCAGTTCCATCATACAGGAGGGTCAGTCTCATTATATGGATGGTTCCATCATACAGGAGGGTCGGTCTCATTATATGGTTCCATCATACAGGAGGGTCAGTCTCATTATATGGATGGTTCCATCATACAGGAGGGTCGGTCTCATTATATGGTTCCATCATACAG
Source organism: Hyla sarda (assembly GCF_029499605.1). Lineage (NCBI taxonomy): Eukaryota > Metazoa > Chordata > Amphibia > Anura > Hylidae > Hyla > Hyla sarda. Next base: position 62,450 of record NW_026608237.1, read on the forward strand.
GAGGGTCAGTCTCATTATGCAGTTCCATCATACAGGAGGGTCAGTCTCATTATATGGATGGTTCCATCATACAGGAGGGTCGGTCTCATTATATGGTTCCATCATACAGGAGGGTCAGTCTCATTATGCAGTTCCATCATACAGGAGGGTCAGTCTCATTATATGGATGGTTCCATCATACAGGAGGGTCGGTCTCATTATACGGTTCCATCATACAGGAGGGTCAGTCTCATTATACGGTTCCATCCTACAGGAGGGTCAGTCTCATTATATGGATGGTTCCATCATACAGGAGGGTCAGTCTCATTATGCAGTTCCATCATACAGGAGGGTCAGTCTCATTATGCAGTTCCATCATACAGGAGGGTCAGTCTCATTATATGGATGGTTCCATCATACAGGAGGGTCGGTCTCATTATATGGTTCCATCATACAGGAGGGTCAGTCTCATTATATGGTTCCATCATACAGAAGGGTCAGTATCATTATACTGTTCCATCATACAGGAGGGTCAGTCTCATTATACGGTTCCATCATAAAGAAGGGTCAGTCTCATTATACAGTTCCATCATATAGGAGGGTCAGTCTCATTATACAGTTCCATCATACAGGAGGGTCAGTCTCATTATACGGTTCCATCATACAGGAAGGTCAGACTGGTCAGAGCCCATGTGACCCCTTTCCATTACCCTACAATAAGCATCAGAACTGGAACAATGGAAGAAGGTGCCTGGTCTGGTGGATGACTTTCTCCATCATGTGGATGGCCGGGTGTCACTTATCTGTGGAAGAAATGGCACCAGGATGCATTATGGGAAGAAGATAAGATGACGGGGGCAGTGTAGTGGGAAATGTTCTTCTGGAGACCTTGTGTCCTGGCATCATGTGGAGGTTACTGTGACATGTACCACCTACCAAACCATTGTACAGACACAGTCCCCCCCCCCCTAATGGCAGCGAGATCCCCCCTAATGGCAGCGAGAGATCCCCTAATGGCAGCGAGACCCCCCTAATGACAGAGATCCCCTAATGGCAGTGTTCTCTATCAGCAGGATGATGCCCGGCAACACTGGAGTTTTTGGGTATTTGTAGTTTTTATATAGATTCCTTTTTCCGTCCTTTGGTGATTGTTTTCTATCATTTCTACGATTATGGAAGATTTTTTTTGTTATCTCGATACATTTTTGTCTTCTTTTACTACTTTGGTAATTTTTGGTGATGGCTTTCTGTCGGTTCCATTAGGTTTGATATTTTGTTGATTTATTTGTCTTTTGTTTATTGAATTATTTCTTATCGTTTTTGGGATCTTGTGATTTGTTTCTCGAGTTACTTTAGTTTATTACGAGATTATAAAGTTTTGTTTTCTATCTTTGTACTTGTAGTGATTTCGGGGTATTTTGATTATTTTATCTTTCGGTGATACATTTGGATACAGATGGGCGGAGGTTGGATGATGTGTTGTTTGGATTTGCCTTTTCACGCATTTGTCCTCCGAAGCTGCGCTCGTAAGGTCGGGGTCGCTGCTTGTTTTATAATGAATAAAGTCATTTATAAATGTGTAAATGTTCCCCTGAGTCTATAGACCGTATATATGTGGCCCCTGGGGGTAATCTCCGGGCCCCTCCTCGTTCACATGGATTTCACGGGGTGGTTATTTGCAGACATTGTATTAGAGGCGTAAAGAGCTTTTAATTGTGGTGATGAAATCGCTGCGGATCCTTTGCTCGTCCCTCGCCACCCGGGGACTAAGGTGATTAAGTTCCATCCGTCACGCTGCGTTACCCAAAGAAAGCGAATTATCCCAATTACGGCTGATTTATAATTAATGGCGGCGGCGGAGTGATAATTGGATGTTAATGGAGAAGAGTTATTGTAAGTCTGGAGCCAGCCGCCCCCTCCCCCTCCATCCTGATCAAACAGAAGCGACAAATAAAACTCCTCTCACCCTAACAGCTCCGGGGACGGAGCAGCTGCCAGGACCGTACAATCCCCGCCAATATCGGATTCCTCTTACACCCCGGGGCGAGAACCGCACAGCTGACATGGGGAAGTGCAGCACCAACTTACACGCCACCAGTGTTATTATTACGTCCTATCAGGAGATGGAGGAGGAGGGTTATTATTATTATTATTATTATTGTTATTATTATTGTTATCTATTTATTATATCCTATCAGGAGATGGAGGAGGAGGGTTATTATTATTATTATTATTATTATTATTATTATACAGGAGGAGTAGACTGTAGTGTCCTGTCTATTATTATTATTATTATTATTATTATTATTATTATTATTATACAGGAGGAGTAGACTGTAGTGTCCTGTCTATTATTATTATTATTATTATTATTATACAGGAGGAGTAGACTGTAGTGTCCTGTCTATTATTATTATTATTATTATTATACAGGAGGAGTAGACTGTAGTGTCCTGTCTATTATTATTATTATTATTATTATACAGGAGGAGTAGACTGTAGTGTCCTGTCTATTATTATTATTATTATTATTATACAGGAGGAGTAGACTGTAGTGTCCTGTCTATTATTATTATTATTATTATTATACAGGAGGAGTAGACTGTAGTGTCCTGTCTATTATTATTATTATTATTATACAGGAGGAGTAGACTGTAGTGTCCTGTCTATTATTATTATTATTATTATTATACAGGAGGAGTAGACTGTAGTGTCCTGTCTATTATTATTATTATTATTATTATACAGGAGGAGTAGACTGTAGTGTCCTGTCTATTATTATTATTATTATTATTATTATACAGGAGGAGTAGACTGTAGTGTCCTGTCTATTATTATTATTATTATTATACAGGAGGAGTAGACTGTAGTGTCCTGTCTATTATTATTATTATTATTATTATACAGGAGGAGTAGACTGTAGTGTCCTGTCTATTATTATTATTATTATACAGGAGGAGTAGACTGTAGTGTCCTGTCTATTATTATTATTATACAGGAGGAGTAGACTGTAGTGTCCTGTCTATTATTATTATTATACAGGAGGAGTAGACTGTAGTGTCCTGTCTATTATTATTATTATACAGGAGGAGTAGACTGTAGTGTCCTGTCTATTATTATTATTATACAGGAGGAGTAGACTGTAGTGTCCTGTCTATTATTATTATTATACAGGAGGAGTAGACTGTAGTGTCCTGTCTATTATTATTATTATTATTATACAGGAGGAGTAGACTGTAGTGTCCTGTCTATTATTATTATTATTATTATTATACAGGAGGAGTAGACTGTAGTGTCCTGTCTATTATTATTATTATACAGGAGGAGTAGACTGTAGTGTCCTGATTATTATTATTATTATCATACAGGAGGAGTAGACTGTAGTGTCCTGTCTATTATTATTAGTATTATTATTATTATTATACAGGAGGAGTAGACTGTAGTGTCCTGTCTATTATTATTATTATTATTATTATTATTATAATACAGAAGGAGTAGACTGTAGTGTCCTGTCTATTATTATTATTATTATACAGGAGGAGTAGACTGTAGTGTCCTGTCTATTATTATTATTATTATTATTATTATTATTATTATACAGGAGGAGTAGACTGTAGTGTCCTGTCTATTATTATTATTATTATTATTATTATACAGGAGGAGTAGACTGTAGTGTCCTGTCTATTATTATTATTATTATTATTATACAGGAGGAGTAGACTGTAGTGTCCTGTCTATTATTATTATTATTATTATTATTATACAGGAGGAGTAGACTGTAGTGTCCTGTCTATTATTATTATTATACAGGAGGAGTAGACTGTAGTGTCCTGTCTATTATTATTATTATTATTATACAGGAGGAGTAGACTGTAGTGTCCTGTCTATTATTATTATTATTATTATACAGGAGGAGTAGACTGTAGTGTCCTGTCTGTTATTATTATTATTATTATTATTATTATACAGGAGGAGTAGACTGTAGTGTCCTGTCTATTATTATTATTATTATACAGGAGGAGTAGACTGTAGTGTCCTGTCTATTATTATTATTATTATTATTATTATTATTATTATTATACAGGAGGAGTAGACTGTAGTGTCCTGTCTATTATTATTATTATTATTATACAGGAGGAGTAGACTGTAGTGTCCTGTCTATTATTATTATTATTATTATTATACAGGAGGAGTAGACTGTAGTGTCCTGTCTATTATTATTATTATTATTATTATTATTATACAGGAGGAGTAGACTGTAGTGTCCTGTCTATTATTATTATTATTATACAGGAGGAGTAGACTGTAGTGTCCTGTCTATTATTATTATTATTATTATTATTATACAGGAGGAGTAGACTGTAGTGTCCTGTCTATTATTATTATTATTATTATTATACAGGAGGAGTAGACTGTAGTGTCCTGTCTATTATTATTATTATTATTATTATTATTATTATTATACAGGAGGAGTAGACTGTAGTGTCCTGTCTATTATTATTATTATTATTATTATTATTATTATAATACAGGAGGAGTAGACTGTAGTGTCCTGTCTATTATTATTATTATTATTATACAGGAGGAGTAGACTGTAGTGTCCTGTCTATTATTATTATACAGGGGGAGTAGACTGTAGTGTCCTGTCTATTATTATTATTATTATACAGGAGGAGTAGACTGTAGTGTCCTGTCTATTATTATTATTATTATACAGGAGGAGTAGACTGTAGTGTCCTGTCTATTATTATTATTATTATTATTATTATACAGGAGGAGTAGACTGTAGTGTCCTGTCTATTATTATTATTATTATACAGGAGGAGTAGACTGTAGTGTCCTGTCTATTATTATTATTATTATTATTATTATACAGGAGGAGTAGACTGTAGTGTCCTGTCTATTATTATTATTATTATTATACAGGAGGAGTAGACTGTAGTGTCCTGTCTATTATTATTATTATACAGGAGGAGTAGACTGTAGTGTCCTGTCTATTATTATTATTATACAGGAGGAGTAGACTGTAGTGTCCTGTCTATTATTATTATTATTATACAGGAGGAGTAGACTGTAGTGTCCTGTCTATTATTATTATTTATTATTATTATTATCATACAGGAGGAGTAGACTGTAGTGTCCTGTCTATTATTATTATTATTATTATTATTATTATTATACAGGAGGAGTAGACTGTAGTGTCCTGTCTATTATTATTATACAGGGGGAGTAGACTGTAGTGTCCTGTCTATTATTATTATTATTATTATTATACAGGAGGAGTAGACTGTAGTGTCCTGTCTATTATTATTATTATTATACAGGAGGAGTAGACTGTAGTGTCCTGTCTATTATTATTATTATTATTATTATTATTATTATTATTATACAGGAGGAGTAGACTGTAGTGTCCTGTCTATTATTATTATTATTATACAGGAGGAGTAGACTGTAGTGTCCTGTCTATTATTATTATTATTATTATTATAATACAGGAGGAGTAGACTGTAGTGTCCTGTCTATTATTATTATTATTATTATTATTATTATACAGAAGGAGTAGAACGTAGTGTCCTGTCTATTATTATTATTATAATACAGGAGGAGTAGACTGTAGTGTCCTGTCTATTATTATTATTATTATTATACAAGAGGAGTAGACTGTAGTGTCCTGTCTATTATTATTATTATTATTATACAGGAGGAGTAGACTGTAGTGTCCTGTCTATTATTATTATTATTATTATACAGGAGGAGTAGACTGTAGTGTTCTGTCTATTATTATTATTATTATACAGGAGGAGTAGACTGTAGTGTCCTGTCTATTATTATACAGGAGGAGTAGACTGTAGTGTCCTGTCTATTATTATACAGGAGGAGTAGACTGTAGTGTCCTGTCTATTATTATTATTATACAGGAGGAGTAGACTGTAGTGTCCTGTCTATTATTATTATTATTATTATTATTATTATTATACAGGAGGAGTAGACTGTAGTGTCCTGTCTATTATTATTATACAGGAGAAGTAGACTGTAGTGTCCTGTCTATTATTATTATACAGGAGGAGTAGACTGTAGTGTCCTGTCTATTATTATTATTATACAGGAAGAGTAGACTGTAGTGTCCTGTCTATTATTATTATTATTATACAGGAGGAGTAGACTGTAGTGTCCTGTCTATTATTATTATTATTATTATTATACAGGAGGAGTAGACTGTAGTGTCCTGTCTATTATTATTATTATTATTATTATTATACAGGAGGAGTAGACTGTAGTGTCCTGTCTATTATTATTATTATTATTATTATTATACAGGAGGAGTAGACTGTAGTGTCCTGTCTATTATTATTATTATTATTATTATACAGGAGGAGTAGACTGTAGTGTCCTGTCTATTATTATTATTATTATTATTATTATTATTATTATACAGGAGGAGTAGACTGTAGTGTCCTGATTATTATTATTATTATTATTATTATTATTATACAGGAGGAGTAGACTGTAGTGTCCTGTCTATTATTATTATTATACAGGAGGAGTAGACTGTAGTGTCCTGTCTATTATTATTATTATTATTATTATTATACAGGAGGAGTAGACTGTAGTGTCCTGTCTATTATTATTATTATACAGGAGGAGTAGACTGTAGTGTCCTGTCTATTATTATTATTATTATTATTATTATTATTATTATACAGGAGGAGTAGACTGTAGTGTCCTGTCTATTATTATTATTATTATACAGGAGGAGTAGACTGTAGTGTCCTGTCTATTATTATTATTATTATTATTATAATACAGGAGGAGTAGACTGTAGTGTCCTGTCTATTATTATTATTATTATTATTATACAAGAGGATTAGACTGTAGTGTCCTGTCTATTATTATTATTATTATTATTATACAGGAGGAGTAGACTGTAGTGTCCTGTCTATTATTATTATTATACAGGAGGAGTAGACTGTAGTGTCCTGTCTATTATTATTATTATTATTATTATTATACAGGAGGAGTAGACTGTAGTGTCCTATCTATTATTATTATTATACAGGAGGAGTAGACTGTAGTGTCCTGTCTATTATTATACAGGAGGAGTAGACTGTAGTGTCCTGTCTATTATTATTATTATACAGGAGGAGTAGACTGTAGTGTCCTGTCTATTATTATTATTATACAGGAGGAGTAGACTGTAGTGTCCTATCTATTATTATTATTATACAGGAGGAGTAGACTGTAGTGTCCTGTCTATTATTATTATTATTATTATTATTATTATTATTATTATTATTATTATACAGGAGCAGTAGACTGTAGTGTCCTGTCTATTATTATTATTATTATTATTATTATACAGGAGGAGTAGACTGTAGTGTCCTGTCTATTATTATTATTATACAAGAGGAGTAGACTGTAGTGTCCTGTCTATTATTATTATTATTATTATTATTATTATTATTATTATACAGGAGGAGTAGACTGTAGTGTCCTGTCTATTATTATTATTATTATTATTATTATTATTATTATACAGGAGGAGTAGACTGTAGTGTCCTGTCTATTATTATTATTATTATTATTATTATACAAGAGGAGTAGACTGTAGTGTCCTGTCTATTATTATTATTATTATTATTATTATACAGGAGGAGTAGACTGTAGTGTCCTGTCTATTATTATTATTATTATTATTATTATACAAGAGGAGTAGACTGTAGTGTCCTGTCTATTATTATTATTATTATTATTATTATTATACAGGAGGAGTAGACTGTAGTGTCCTGTCTATTATTATTATTATACAGGAGGAGTAGACTGTAGTGTCCTGTCTATTATTATTATTATTATTATTATTATACAGGAGGAGTAGACTGTAGTGTCCTGTCTATTATTATTATTATTATTATTATTATACAGGAGGAGTAGACTGTAGTGTCCTGTCTATTATTATTATTATTATTATTATTATTATTATACAAGAGGAGTAGACTGTAGTGTCCTGTCTATTATTATTATTATTATTATTATTATACAGGAGGAGTAGACTGTAGTGTCCTGTCTATTATTATTATACAGGAGAAGTAGACTGTAGTGTCCTGTCTATTATTATTATTATACAGGAGGAGTAGACTGTAGTGTCCTGTCTATTATTATTATTATTATTATTATTATTATTATTATTATACAGGAGGAGTAGACTGTAGTGTCCTGTCTATTATTATTATTATTATTATACAGGAGGAGTAGACTGTAGTGTCCTGTCTATTATTATTATTATACAGGAGGAGTAGACTGTAGTGTCCTGTCTATTATTATTATTATACAGGAGGAGTAGACTGTAGTGTCCTGTCTATTATTATTATTATACAGGAGGAGTAGACTGTAGTGTCCTGTCTATTATTATTATTATTATTATTATTATACAGGAGGAGTAGACTGTAGTGTCCTGTCTATTATTATTATTATTATTATTATTATTATTATACAGGAGGAGTAGACTGTAGTGTCCTGTCTATTATTATTATTATTATTATACAGGAGGAGTAGACTGTAGTGTCCTGATTATTATTATTATTATTATTATACAGGAGGAGTAGACTGTAGTGTCCTGTCTATTATTATTATTATACAGGAGGAGTAGACTGTAGTGTCCTGTCTATTATTATTATTATTATTATTATTATTATACAGGAGGAGTAGACTGTAGTGTCCTGTCTATTATTATTATTATTATTATTATTATTATAATACAGGAGGAGTAGACTGTAGTGTCCTGTCTATTATTATTATTATTATTATACAGGAGGAGTAGACTGTAGTGTCCTGTCTATTATTATTATTATTATTATTATTATACAGGAGGAGTAGACTGTAGTGTCCTGTCTATTATTATTATACAGGAGGAGTAGACTGTAGTGTCCTGTCTATTATTATTATTATTATTATTATAATACAGGAGGAGTAGACTGTAGTGTCCTGTCTATTATTATTATTATTATTATTATTATTATTATAATACAGGAGGAGTAGACTGTAGTGTCCTGTCTATTATTATTATTATAATACAGGAGGAGTAGACTGTAGTGTCCTGTCTATTATTATTATTATTATTATACAGGAGGAGTAGACTGTAGTGTCCTGTCTATTATTATTATTATTATTATTATTATACAGGAGGAGTAGACTGTAGTGTCCTGTCTATTATTATTATTGTTATTATTATTATTATTATACAGGAGGAGTAGACTGTAGTGTCCTGTCTATTATTATTATTATTATACAGGAGGAGTAGACTGTAGTGTCCTGTCTATTATTATTATTATTATACAGGAGGAGTAGACTGTAGTGTCCTGTCTATTATTATTATTGTTATTATTATTATTATACAGGAGGAGTAGACTGTAGTGTCCTGTCTATTATTATTATTATTATACAGGAGGAGTAGACTGTAGTGTCCTGTCTACTCCTCCTGTATAATAATAATAATAATAGACAGGACACTACAGTCTACTCCTCCTGTATAATAATAATAATAATAATAGACAGGACACTACAGTCTACTCCTCCTGTATAATAATAATAATAACAATAATAATAATAGACAGAACACTACAGTCTACTCCTCCTGTATAATAATAATAATAATAATCAGGACACTACAGTCTACTCCTCCTGTATAATAATAATAATAATAGACAGGACACTACAGTCTACTCCTCCTGTATAATAATAGTAATAGACAGGACACTACAGTCTACTCCTCCTGTGTAATAATAATAATAATAATAGACAGGACACTACAGTCTACTCCTCCTGTATAATAATATTAATAATAATAATAGACAGGACACTACAGTCTACTCCTCCTGTATAATAATAATAATAATAATAATAGACTGTAGTGTCCTGTCTATTATTATTATTATACAGGAGGAGTAGACTGTAGTGTCCTGTCTATTATTATTATTATACAGGAGGAGTAGACTGTAGTGTCCTGTCTATTATTATTATTATTATTATTATTATTATTATACAAGAGGAGTAGACTGTAGTGTCCTGTCTATTATTATTATTATTATTATTATTATTATTATACAGGAGGAGTAGACTGTATTGTCCTGTCTATTATTATTATTATTATACAGGAGGAGTAGACTGTAGTGTCCTGTCTATTATTATTATTATTATACAGGAGGAGTAGACTGTAGTGTCCTGATTATTATTATTATTATTATTATTATACAGGAGGAGTAGACTGTAGTGTCCTGTCTATTATTATTATTATACAGGAGGAGTAGACTGTAGTGTCCTGTCTATTATTATTATTATTATTATTATTATTATTATTATACAGGAGGAGTAGACTGTAGTGTCCTGTCTATTATTATTATTATTATTATACAGGAGGAGTAGACTGTAGTTTCCTGATTATTATTATTATTATTATTATTATTATACAGGAGGAGTAGACTGTAGTGTCCTGTCTATTATTATTATTATTATTATTATACAGGAGGAGTAGACTGTAGTGTCCTGTCTATTATTATTATTATTATTATTATACAGGAGGAGTAGACTGTAGTGTCCTGTCTATTATTATTATACAGGAGGAGTAGACTGTAGTGTCCTGTCTATTATTATTATTATACAGGAGGAGTAGACTGTAGTGTCCTGTCTATTATTATTATTATTATTATTATTATACAGGAGGAGTAGACTGTAGTGTCCTGTCTATTATTATTATTATTATTATTATTATACAGGAGGAGTAGACTGTAGTGTCCTGTCTATTATTATTATTATTATTATTATTATTATTATTATTATTATTATTATTATTATACAGGAGGAGTAGACTGTAGTGTCCTGATTATTATTATTATTATTATTATACAGGAGGAGTAGACTGTAGTGTCCTGTCTATTATTATTATTATTATTATTATACAGGAGGAGTAGACTGTAGTGTCCTATTATTATTATTATTATTATTATTATACAGGAGGAGTAGACTGTAGTGTCCTGTCTATTATTATTATTATTATTATTATTATTATAAAGGAGGAGTAGACTGTAGTGTCCTGTCTATTATTATTATTATTATTATTATTATTATTATTATACAAGAGGAGTAGACTGTAGTGTCCTGTCTATTATTATTATTATTATTATTATTATTATACAGGAGGAGTAGACTGTAGTGTCCTGTCTATTATTATTATTATTATTATACAGGAGGAGTAGACTGTAGTGTCCTGTCTATTATTATTGTTATTATTATTATTATTATTATACAGGAGGAGTAGACTGTAGTTGTCCTGATTATTATTATTATTATTATTATTATACAGGAGGAGTAGACTGTAGTGTCCTGTCTATTATTATTATTATTATACAGAGGAGTAGACTGTAGTGTCCTGTCTATTATTATTATTATAATACAGGAGGAGTAGACTGTAGTGTCCTGTCTATTATTATTATTATTATTATTATAATACAGGAGGAGTAGACTGTAGTGTCCTGTCTATTATTATTATTATTATACAAGAGGAGTAGACTGTAGTGTCCTGTCTATTATTATTATTATTATTATACAGGAGGAGTAGACTGTAGTGTCCTGTCTATTATTATTATTATTATTATACAGGAGGAGTAGACTGTAGTGTCCTGTCTATTATTATTATTATTATACAGGAGGAGTAGACTGTAGTGTCCTGTCTATTATTATTATTATTATTATTATTATACAGGAGGAGTAGACTGTAGTGTCCTGTCTATTATTATTATTATTATTATTATTATACAGGAGGAGTAGACTATAGTGTCCTGTCTATTATTATGATTATTATTATTATTATACAGGAGGAGTAGACTGTAGTGTCCTGTCTATTATTATTATTATACAGGAGGAGTAGACTGTAGTGTCCTGTCTATTATTATTATAATACAGGAGAGTAGACTGTAGTGTCCTGTCTATTATTATTATTATACAGGAGGAGTAGACTGTAGTGTCCTGTCTATTATTATTATTATTATTATACAGGAGGAGTAGACTGTAGTGTCCTGTCTATTATTATTATTATTATTATACAGGAGGAGTAGACTGTAGTGTCCTGTCTATTATTATTATTATTATTATTATTATTATTATTATTATTATACAGGAGGAGTAGACTGTAGTGTCCTTCTATAATTATTATTATTATTATTATACAGGAGGAGTAGACTGTAGTGTCCTGTCTATTATTATTATTTATTATTATACAGGAGGAGTAGACTGTAGTGTCCTGATATTATTATTATTATTATTATTATTATTATTATACAGGAGGAGTAGACTGTAGTGTCCTGTCTATTATTATTATTATACAGGAGGAGTAGACTGTAGTGTCCTGTCTATTATTATTATTATTATACAGGAGGAGTAGACTGTAGTGTCCTGTCTATTATTATTATTATTATTATTATTATTATTATACAGGAGGAGTAGACTGTAGTGTCCTGTCTATTATTATTATTATTATTATTATACAGGAGGAGTAGACTGTAGTGTCCTGTCTATTATTATTATTTATTATTATTATTATTATTATTATTATTATTATTATACAGGAGGAGTAGACTGTAGTGTCCTGTCTATTATTATTATTATTATTATTATACAGGAGGAGTAGACTGTAGTTTCCTGATTATTATTATTATTATTATTATTATACAGGAGGAGTAGACTGTAGTGTCCTGTCTATTATTATTATTATTATTATTATACAGGAGGAGTAGACTGTAGTGTCCTGTCTATTATTATTATTATTATTATACAGGAGGAGTAGACTGTAGTGTCCTGTCTATTATTATTATTATTATTATACAGGAGGAGTAGACTGTAGTGTCCTTTCTATTATTATTATACAGGAGGAGTAGACTGTAGTGTCCTGTCTATTATTATTATTATACAGGAGGAGTAGACTGTAGTGTCCTGTCTATTATTATTATTATTATTATTATTATTATTATTATACAGGAGGAGTAGACTGTAGTGTTCTGTCTATTATTATTATTATTATTATTATTATACAGGAGGAGTAGACTGTAGTTTCCTGATTATTATTATTATTATTATTATTATTATTATACAGGAGGAGTAGACTGTAGTGTCCTGTCTATTATTATTATTATTATTATTATACAGGAGGAGTAGACTGTAGTGTCCTGTCTATTATTATTATTATTATTATTATTATTATACAGGAGGAGTAGACTGTAGTGTCCTGTCTATTATTATTATTATTATTATTATTATTATACAGGAGGAGTAGACTGTAGTGTCCTGTCTATTATTATTATACAGGAGGAGTAGACTGTAGTGTCCTGTCTATTATTATTATTATACAGGAGGAGTAGACTGTAGTGTCCTGTCTATTATTATTATTATTATTATTATTATTATTATACAGGAGGAGTAGACTGTAGTGTCCTGTCTATTATTATTATTATACAGGAGGAGTAGACTGTAGTGTCCTGTCTATTATTATTATTATTATACAGGAGAGTAGACTGTAGTGTCCTGTCTATTATTATTATTATTATTATTATTATACAGGAGGAGTAGACTGTAGTGTCCTGTCTATTATTATTATTATTATTATTATACAGGAGGAGTAGACTGTAGTGTCCTGTCTATTATTATTATTTATTATTATTATTATTATTATTATACAGGAGGAGTAGACTGTAGTGTCCTGTCTATTATTATTATACAGGAGGAGTAGACTGTAGTGTCCTGTCTATTATTATTATAATACAGGAGGAGTAGACTGTAGTGTCCTGTCTATTATTATTATTATACAGGAGGAGTAGACTGTAGTGTCCTGTCTATTATTATTATTATTATTATACAGGAGGAGTAGACTGTAGTGTCCTGTCTATTATTATTATTATTATTATTATTATACAGGAGGAGTAGACTGTAGTGTCCTGTCTATTATTATTATTATACAGGAGGAGTAGACTGTAGTGTCCTGTCTATTATTATTATTATTATTATTATTATTATACAGGAGGAGTAGACTGTAGTGTCCTGTCTATAATTATTATTATTATTATTATTATTATACAGGAGGAGTAGACTGTAGTGTCCTGTCTATAATTATTATACAGGAGGAGTAGACTGTAGTGTCCTGTCTATTATTATTATTATTATTATTATACAGGAGGAGTAGACTGTAGTGTCCTGTCTATTATTATTATTATTATTATTATTATTATTATTATACAGGAGGAGTAGACTGTAGTGTCCTGTCTATTATTATTATTATTATTATTAGATTTATTATTATTATTATTATTATTATTATTATTATTATACAGGAGGAGTAGACTGTAGTGTCCTGTCTATTATTATTATACAGGAGGAGTAGACTGTAGTGTCCTGTCTATTATTATTATTATACAGGAGGAGTAGACTGTAGTGTCCTGTCTATTATTATTATTATTATTATTATTATTATTATTATTATACAGGAGGAGTAGACTGTAGTGTCCTGATTATTATTATTATTATTATTATACAGGAGGAGTAGACTGTAGTGTCCTATTATTATTATTATTATTATTATACAGGAGGAGTAGACTGTAGTGTCCTGTCTATTATTATTATTATTATTATTATTATAAAGGAGGAGTAGACTGTAGTGTCCTGTCTATTATTATTATTATTATTATTATTATTATTATACAAGAGGAGTAGACTGTAGTGTCCTGTCTATTATTATTATTATTATTATTATTATACAGGAGGAGTAGACTGTAGTGTCCTGTCTATTATTATTATTATTATTATACAGGAGGAGTAGACTGTAGTGTCCTGTCTATTATTATTATTGTTATTATTATTATTATTATTATTATACAGGAGGAGTAGACTGTAGTGTCCTGATTATTATTATTATTATTATTATTATACAGGAGGAGTAGACTGTAGTGTCCTGTCTATTATTATTATTATTATACAGGAGGAGTAGACTGTAGTGTCCTGTCTATTATTATTATTATAATACAGGAGGAGTAGACTGTAGTGTCCTGTCTATTATTATTATTATTATTATTATAATACAGGAGGAGTAGACTGTAGTGTCCTGTCTATTATTATTATTATTATACAAGAGGAGTAGACTGTAGTGTCCTGTCTATTATTATTATTATTATTATTATTATTATACAGGAGGAGTAGACTGTAGTGTCCTGTCTATTATTATTATTATTATTATACAGGAGGAGTAGACTGTAGTGTCCTGTCTATTAATTATTATTATTATTATACAGGAGGAGTAGACTGTAGTGTCCTGTCTATTATTATTATTATTATACAGGAGGAGTAGACTGTAGTGTCCTGTCTATTATTATTATTATTATTATTATTATTATTATACAGGAGGAGTAGACTATAGTGTCCTGTCTATTATTATGATTATTATTATTATTATACAGGAGGAGTAGACTGTAGTGTCCTGTCTATTATTATTATTATACAGGAGGAGTAGACTGTAGTGTCCTGTCTATTATTATTATAATACAGGAGGAGTAGACTGTAGTGTCCTGTCTATTATTATTATTATACAGGAGGAGTAGACTGTAGTGTCCTGTCTATTATTATTATTATTATTATACAGGAGGAGTAGACTGTAGTGTCCTGTCTATTATTATTATTATTATTATACAGGAGGAGTAGACTGTAGTGTCCTGTCTATTATTATTATTATTATTATTATTATTATTATTATTATTATTATTATACAGGAGGAGTAGACTGTAGTGTCCTTCTATAATTATTATTATTATTATTATACAGGAGGAGTAGACTGTAGTGTCCTGTCTATTATTATTATTATTATTATAATACAGGAGGAGTAGACTGTAGTGTCCTGTCTATTATTATTATTATTATTATTATTATTATAATACAGGAGGAGTAGACTGTAGTGTCCTGTCTATTATTATTATTATTATTATACAGGAGGAGTAGACTGTAGTGTCCTGTCTATTATTATTATTATTATTATTATACAGGAGGAGTAGACTGTAGTTTCCTGATTATTATTATTATTATTATACAGGAGGAGTAGACTGTAGTGTCCTGTCTATTATTATTATTATTATTATTATACAGGAGGAGTAGACTGTAGTGTCCTGTCTATTATTATTATTATTATTATACAGGAGGAGTAGACTGTAGTGTCCTGTCTATTATTATTATTATTATTATTATACAGGAGGAGTAGACTGTAGTGTCCTGTCTATTATTATTATACAGGAGGAGTAGACTGTAGTGTCCTGTCTATTATTATTATTATACAGGAGGAGTAGACTGTAGTGTCCTGTCTATTATTATTATTATTATTATTATTATACAGGAGGAGTAGACTGTAGTGTCCTGTCTATTATTATTATTATTATTATTATTATTATACAGGAGGAGTAGACTGTAGTGTTCTGTCTATTATTATTATTATTATTATTATTATACAGGAGGAGTAGACTGTAGTGTCCTGTCTATTATTATTATTATTATTATTATTATACAGGAGGAGTAGACTGTAGTGTCCTGTCTATTATTATTATTATTATTATTATTATTATACAGGAGGAGTAGACTGTAGTGTCCTGTCTATTATTATTATACAGGAGGAGTAGACTGTAGTGTCCTGTCTATTATTATTATTATACAGGAGGAGTAGACTGTAGTGTCCTGTCTATTATTATTATTATTATTATTATTATTATTATACAGGAGGAGTAGACTGTAGTGTCCTGTCTATTATTATTATTATACAGGAGGAGTAGACTGTAGTGTCCTGTCTATTATTATTATTATTATACAGGAGGAGTAGACTGTAGTGTCCTGTCTATTATTATTATTATTATTATTATTATTATTATTATTATACAGGAGGAGTAGACTGTAGTGTCCTGTCTATTATTATTATTATTATTATTATACAGGAGGAGTAGACTGTAGTGTCCTGTCTATTATTATTATTTATTATTATTATTATTATTATTATTATTATTATACAGGAGGAGTAGACTGTAGTGTCCTGTCTCTATTATTATTATACAGGAGGAGTAGACTGTAGTGTCCTGTCTATTATTATTATAATACAGGAGGAGTAGACTGTAGTGTCCTGTCTATTATTATTATTATACAGGAGGAGTAGACTGTAGTGTCCTGTCTATATTATTATTATTATTATACAGGAGGAGTAGACTGTAGTGTCCTGTCTATTATTATTATTATTATTATTATTATACAGGAGGAGTAGACTGTAGTGTCCTGTCTATTATTATTATTATACAGGAGGAGTAGACTGTAGTGTCCTTGTCTATTATTATTATTATTATTATTATTATTATACAGGAGGAGTAGACTGTAGTGTCCTGTCTATAATTATTATTATTATTATTATTATTATTATTATACAGGAGGAGTAGACTGTAGTGTCCTGTCTATAATTATTATACAGGAGGAGTAGACTGTAGTGTCCTGTCTATTATTATTATTATTATTATTATACAGGAGGAGTAGACTGTAGTGTCCTGTCTATTATTATTATTATTATTATTATTATTATTATTATACAGGAGGAGTAGACTGTAGTGTCCTGTCTATTATTATTATACAGAGGAGTAGACTGTAGTGTCCTGTCTATTATTATTATTATACAGGAGGAGTAGACTGTAGTGTCCTGTCTATTATTATTATTATTATTATTATTATTATTATACAGGAGGAGTAGACTGTAGTGTCCTGTCTATTATTATTATTATTATTATTATTATTATTATACAGGAGGAGTAGACTGTAGTGTCCTGTCTATTATTATTATTATTATTATTATTATTATTATTATTATTATACAGGAGGAGTAGACTGTAGTGTCCTGATTATTATTATTATTATTATTATTATTATTATTATTATACAGGAGGAGTAA
>NW_026608238.1:0-80402 GCF_029499605.1 Hyla sarda
GGTGGAAATGGGTTTAAAAGTGATTTCGGCGGAGAAATATATATATATATATACGCGCACACACACACATATATATAAACGTATTCTCCGTTGAGATATTGCAGCCGCTGCTGTGTCCAGGCCCCGGAGCCTTAGCACTGTGCTGTGATGTCACTCAATACCACTGACATCACTAGGTGTAAACAACATCTCTCCTTTGCTGTGTATGTGACTATGGAGCTGTTTGGTGATGTCGTCTATTATGGCCTTCATAGAAGCAACAGGAGATTGTTGCATCCATCTAGAACCCTCAGAACTACAGTGCTATGATGTCACTCACTTCCACAGGCCTTGCAGAGTGTAAACAACAACAACCCAGTTTTGTTGTGTATGTAACCATAGGGATTTGTGATGTCACCTAGAACCTTCACAGCAGCGACAGCTTTATGAGGAGCATCAGCACTGCTCTGCCTGAGCAGAACCATCACCGCCATAGGTTGTCAAATAACCCGGATTTAACCCACACAGGTAAGTCCAATGGGGTGCAGGCATGTCCTCTATGCTTACAGCTTCCCGTGGGTGTTGGTTTGATACCGTTTGGGGACAGCCAAGGAGGCATCTGCAGGCAACAAAGGTAGGTGTGTGCTTGTGTGTGTGTTTCCTATGCAGATCCTAAGCCCAGTGTCACATGCAAGTAGGAGGAGTAAGAAGGGTTCCTGGCAAATCCGGGTTATGGATTGCATTTAAAAAGGCCCCGTGGGAGTGCAATGGGCCCCTGTCTTGCTGCTTAGCAATAATGGTATGGGTTTAGGTTCTGC
Organism: Hyla sarda; assembly: GCF_029499605.1. Classification (NCBI taxonomy): domain Eukaryota; kingdom Metazoa; phylum Chordata; class Amphibia; order Anura; family Hylidae; genus Hyla; species Hyla sarda. The sequence continues at coordinate 798 of NW_026608238.1, forward strand.
TGTGTGTACTGGTGGTTGACTGCCCCCCAGCCCAGAGTGTGCATGGAAAATTGTCTGGCAGCCTCCCTGACAGCAAGCAGTGATAGTGCCCATGAAGGGGACCTTGTTGGGCCCGCCCCTTTCACGGTTATCGCTTCTCGGCCTTTTGGCTAAGATCAAGTGTAGTATCTGTTCTTATCAGTTTAAAATCTGATACGTCCCCTATCTGGGGACCATATATTAAATGGATTTTTGAGAACGGGGGCCGATTTCGAAGCTTGCTTCCGTCGCCCTATGCATTGACCCGATATGGCAGTATCTTCGGGTACAGTGCACCACCCCCTTACAGGGTTAAAAAGAAAGATTCCTACTTTCATTGCTACCTGCTTGCTGGCTAGCCAGCTAGCCAGCCCTGTGGGCCTTGCTGCTGCAGCCAAAAAACAAAAGGTGGTGCTGCTGCTGCTGCTTCTGCTGCTTCTGCTTGTGTCTGGCCGCTGTTGGAGCGTCCAGGCACAGGACTTCTGCTGCTGCTGACTAAATGGCCTCCTTAATTGGATCATTTGAGTAGCCAGCACACCTGTGCAGGTAGGGCATGACATGATAGGCAGCTGCCTTGATAGCGGGTGGGTGCTGAATGTTCCTAATTGACAAAATAAGATTAATGCTTATGAAGAAATATAAAATCTCATCCCTTCCCCAATATCGCGCCACACCCCTACCCCTTAATTCCCTGGTTGAACTTGATGGACATATGTCTTTTTTCGACCGTACTAACTATGTAACTATGTAACATAACATGGGGGGGGGGGGGGGGGTCTCCTGGCTGTTCACACAGGTGTGTCATTGCTGTACATTGACCATGCATTGCTTCTGTGGTATTGCAAAGGCAAAGACAAATGCTTCCAGCCATCCATTGCACTAATGGATTGGTCATCAGCTGGCTGTCTATGTCCCGCATCAATATAGACCAAAGTACAGAGGGTTAGGCTATGCTATTGTGCACCTACCTGATGCATCAGAAGGTGCGAGGCCCTTGCTAAATTCTGTGCACAGACTTTGAGATCTATACTTTAGACTGTATCTAAACCTGCTCCAACATGGACTGACATTCTGGCCTACTTTCTGCCGATGCGACTTGTCTGTCGCTGAACAGTCGCTTTTTATGTATTCAGCACCTATGTATAATGTTGTAAAAATGCTCTAGAAGCTAAAGTCGCAGAAATGTCACACATATTTGGCCTGCAACTTTCTGTGCGACAAATTCAGACAGGAAAAATCAGTATAAATCCTTAGAAAATTATCCCCCAGTGTCTCCATCTGCTGGCGGTATTGAATAAGCATTGCTGCACTGATGGGGTATGCATTAGACGAAAAAAAAGAAGAAAAAGAAGAATAATACGCCCAGAAAAGAGGCGAAAAGGAGAAAAACGTAAAAAAACGTGAAAAAAAAGTAAGAGGAAGAGAAGGGAAAAAAAGGTGGAAATGGGTTTAAAAGTGATTTCGGCGGAGAAATATATATATATATATATATATATATATATATATATATATATATATATATACGCGCACACACACACATATATATAAACGTATTCTCCGTTGAGATATTGCAGCCGCTGCTGTGTCCAGGCCCAGGAGCCTTAGCACTGTGCTGTGATGTCACTCAATACCACTGACATCACTAGGTGTAAACAACATCTCTCCTTTGCTGTGTATGTGACTATGGAGCTGTTTGGTGATGTCGTCTATTATGGCCTTCATAGAAGCAACAGGAGATTGTTGCATCCATCTAGAACCCTCAGAACTACAGTGCTATGATGTCACTCACTTCCACAGGCCTTGCAGAGTGTAAACAACAACAACCCAGCTTTGTTGTGTATGTAACCATAGGGATTTGTGATGTCACCTAGAACCTTCACAGCAGCGACAGCTTTATGAGGAGCATCAGCACTGCTCTGCCTGAGCAGAACCATCACCGCCATAGGTTGTCAAATAACCCGGATTTAACCCACACAGGTAAGTCCAATGGGGTGCAGGCATGTCCTCTATGCTTACAGCTTCCCGTGGGTGTTGGTTTGATACCGTTTGGGGACAGCCAAGGAGGCATCTGCAGGCAACAAAGGTAGGTGTGTGCTTGTGTGTGTGTTTCCTATGCAGATCCTAAGCCCAGTGTCACATGCAAGTAGGAGGAGTAAGAAGGGTTCCTGGCAAATCCGGGTTATGGATTGCATTTAAAAAGGCCCCGTGGGAGTGCAATGGGCCCCTGTCTTGCTGCTTAGCAATAATGGTATGGGTTTAGGTTCTGCTGTGTGTACTGGTGGTTGACTGCCCCCCAGCCCAGAGTGTGCATGGAAAATTGTCTGGCAGCCTCCCTGACAGCAAGCAGTGATAGTGCCCATGAAGGGGACCTTGTTGGGCCCGCCCCTTTCACGGTTATCGCTTCTCGGCCTTTTGGCTAAGATCAAGTGTAGTATCTGTTCTTATCAGTTTAATATCTGATACGTCCCCTATCTGGGGACCATATATTAAATGGATTTTTGAGAACGGGGGCCGATTTCGAAGCTTGCTTCCGTCGCCCTATGCATTGACCCGATATGGCAGTATCTTCGGGTACAGTGCACCACCCCCTTACAGGGTTAAAAAGAAAGATTCCTACTTTCATTGCTACCTGCTTGCTGGCTAGCCAGCTAGCCAGCCCTGTGGGCCTTGCTGCTGCAGCCAAAAAACAAAAGGTGGTGCTGCTGCTGCTGCTTCTGCTGCTTCTGCTTGTGTCTGGCCGCTGTTGGAGCGTCCAGGCACAGGACTTCTGCTGCTGCTGACTAAATGGCCTCCTTAATTGGATCATTTGAGTAGCCAGCACACCTGTGCAGGTAGGGCATGACATGATAGGCAGCTGCCTTGATAGCGGGTGGGTGCTGAATGTTCCTAATTGACAAAATAAGATTAATGCTTATGAAGAAATATAAAATCTCATCCCTTCCCCAATATCGCGCCACACCCCTACCCCTTAATTCCCTGGTTGAACTTGATGGACATATGTCTTTTTTCGACCGTACTAACTATGTAACTATGTAACATAACATGGGGGGGGGGGGGGGGGGGTCTCCTGGCTGTTCACACAGGTGTGTCATTGCTGTACATTGACCATGCATTGCTTCTGTGGTATTGCAAAGGCAAAGACAAATGCTTCCAGCCATCCATTGCACTAATGGATTGGTCATCAGCTGGCTGTCTATGTCCCGCATCAATATAGACCAAAGTACAGAGGGTTAGGCTATGCTATTGTGCACCTACCTGATGCATCAGAAGGTGCGAGGCCCTTGCTAAATTCTGTGCACAGACTTTGAGATCTATACTTTAGACTGTATCTAAACCTGCTCCAACATGGACTGACATTCTGGCCTACTTTCAGCCGATGCGACTTGTCTGTCGCTGAACAGTCGCTTTTTATGTATTCAGCACCTATGTATAATGTTGTAAAAATGCTCTAGAAGCTAAAGTCGCAGAAATGTCACACATATTTGGCCTGCAACTTTCTGTGCGACAAATTCAGACAGGAAAAATCAGTATAAATCCTTAGAAAATTATCCCCCAGTGTCTCCATCTGCTGGCGGTATTGAATAAGCATTGCTGCACTGATGGGGTATGCATTAGACGAAAAAAAAGAAGAAAAAGAAGAATAATACGCCCAGAAAAGAGGCGAAAAGGAGAAAAACGTAAAAAAACGTGAAAAAAAAGTAAGAGGAAGAGAAGGGAAAAAAAGGTGGAAATGGGTTTAAAAGTGATTTCGGCGGAGAATATATATATATATATATATATATATATATATATATATATATATATACGCGCACACACACACATATATATAAACGTATTCTCCGTTGAGATATTGCAGCCGCTGCTGTGTCCAGGCCCAGGAGCCTTAGCACTGTGCTGTGATGTCACTCAATACCACTGACATCACTAGGTGTAAACAACATCTCTCCTTTGCTGTGTATGTGACTATGGAGCTGTTTGGTGATGTCGTCTATTATGGCCTTCATAGAAGCAACAGGAGATTGTTGCATCCATCTAGAACCCTCAGAACTACAGTGCTATGATGTCACTCACTTCCACAGGCCTTGCAGAGTGTAAACAACAACAACCCAGCTTTGTTGTGTATGTAACCATAGGGATTTGTGATGTCACCTAGAACCTTCACAGCAGCGACAGCTTTATGAGGAGCATCAGCACTGCTCTGCCTGAGCAGAACCATCACCGCCATAGGTTGTCAAATAACCCGGATTTAACCCACACAGGTAAGTCCAATGGGGTGCAGGCATGTCCTCTATGCTTACAGCTTCCCGTGGGTGTTGGTTTGATACCGTTTGGGGACAGCCAAGGAGGCATCTGCAGGCAACAAAGGTAGGTGTGTGCTTGTGTGTGTGTTTCCTATGCAGATCCTAAGCCCAGTGTCACATGCAAGTAGGAGGAGTAAGAAGGGTTCCTGGCAAATCCGGGTTATGGATTGCATTTAAAAAGGCCCCGTGGGAGTGCAATGGGCCCCTGTCTTGCTGCTTAGCAATAATGGTATGGGTTTAGGTTCTGCTGTGTGTACTGGTGGTTGACTGCCCCCCAGCCCAGAGTGTGCATGGAAAATTGTCTGGCAGCCTCCCTGACAGCAAGCAGTGATAGTGCCCATGAAGGGGACCTTGTTGGGCCCGCCCCTTTCACGGTTATCGCTTCTCGGCCTTTTGGCTAAGATCAAGTGTAGTATCTGTTCTTATCAGTTTAATATCTGATACGTCCCCTATCTGGGGACCATATATTAAATGGATTTTTGAGAACGGGGGCCGATTTCGAAGCTTGCTTCCGTCGCCCTATGCATTGACCCGATATGGCAGTATCTTCGGGTACAGTGCACCACCCCCTTACAGGGTTAAAAAGAAAGATTCCTACTTTCATTGCTACCTGCTTGCTGGCTAGCCAGCTAGCCAGCCCTGTGGGCCTTGCTGCTGCAGCCAAAAAACAAAAGGTGGTGCTGCTGCTGCTGCTTCTGCTGCTTCTGCTTGTGTCTGGCCGCTGTTGGAGCGTCCAGGCACAGGACTTCTGCTGCTGCTGACTAAATGGCCTCCTTAATTGGATCATTTGAGTAGCCAGCACACCTGTGCAGGTAGGGCATGACATGATAGGCAGCTGCCTTGATAGCGGGTGGGTGCTGAATGTTCCTAATTGACAAAATAAGATTAATGCTTATGAAGAAATATAAAATCTCATCCCTTCCCCAATATCGCGCCACACCCCTACCCCTTAATTCCCTGGTTGAACTTGATGGACATATGTCTTTTTTCGACCGTACTAACTATGTAACTATGTAACATAACATGGGGGGGGGGGGGGGGGTCTCCTGGCTGTTCACACAGGTGTGTCATTGCTGTACATTGACCATGCATTGCTTCTGTGGTATTGCAAAGGCAAAGACAAATGCTTCCAGCCATCCATTGCACTAATGGATTGGTCATCAGCTGGCTGTCTATGTCCCGCATCAATATAGACCAAAGTACAGAGGGTTAGGCTATGCTATTGTGCACCTACCTGATGCATCAGAAGGTGCGAGGCCCTTGCTAAATTCTGTGCACAGACTTTGAGATCTATACTTTAGACTGTATCTAAACCTGCTCCAACATGGACTGACATTCTGGCCTACTTTCAGCCGATGCGACTTGTCTGTCGCTGAACAGTCGCTTTTTATGTATTCAGCACCTATGTATAATGTTGTAAAAATGCTCTAGAAGCTAAAGTCGCAGAAATGTCACACATATTTGGCCTGCAACTTTCTGTGCGACAAATTCAGACAGGAAAAATCAGTATAAATCCTTAGAAAATTATCCCCCAGTGTCTCCATCTGCTGGCGGTATTGAATAAGCATTGCTGCACTGATGGGGTATGCATTAGACGAAAAAAAAGAAGAAAAAGAAGAATAATACGCCCAGAAAAGAGGCGAAAAGGAGAAAAACGTAAAAAAACGTGAAAAAAAAGTAAGAGGAAGAGAAGGGAAAAAAAGGTGGAAATGGGTTTAAAAGTGATTTCGGCGGAGAAATATATATATATATATATATATATATATATATATATATATATACGCGCACACACACACATATATATAAACGTATTCTCCGTTGAGATATTGCAGCCGCTGCTGTGTCCAGGCCCAGGAGCCTTAGCACTGTGCTGTGATGTCACTCAATACCACTGACATCACTAGGTGTAAACAACATCTCTCCTTTGCTGTGTATGTGACTATGGAGCTGTTTGGTGATGTCGTCTATTATGGCCTTCATAGAAGCAACAGGAGATTGTTGCATCCATCTAGAACCCTCAGAACTACAGTGCTATGATGTCACTCACTTCCACAGGCCTTGCAGAGTGTAAACAACAACAACCCAGCTTTGTTGTGTATGTAACCATAGGGATTTGTGATGTCACCTAGAACCTTCACAGCAGCGACAGCTTTATGAGGAGCATCAGCACTGCTCTGCCTGAGCAGAACCATCACCGCCATAGGTTGTCAAATAACCCGGATTTAACCCACACAGGTAAGTCCAATGGGGTGCAGGCATGTCCTCTATGCTTACAGCTTCCCGTGGGTGTTGGTTTGATACCGTTTGGGGACAGCCAAGGAGGCATCTGCAGGCAACAAAGGTAGGTGTGTGCTTGTGTGTGTGTTTCCTATGCAGATCCTAAGCCCAGTGTCACATGCAAGTAGGAGGAGTAAGAAGGGTTCCTGGCAAATCCGGGTTATGGATTGCATTTAAAAAGGCCCCGTGGGAGTGCAATGGGCCCCTGTCTTGCTGCTTAGCAATAATGGTATGGGTTTAGGTTCTGCTGTGTGTACTGGTGGTTGACTGCCCCCCAGCCCAGAGTGTGCATGGAAAATTGTCTGGCAGCCTCCCTGACAGCAAGCAGTGATAGTGCCCATGAAGGGGACCTTGTTGGGCCCGCCCCTTTCACGGTTATCGCTTCTCGGCCTTTTGGCTAAGATCAAGTGTAGTATCTGTTCTTATCAGTTTAATATCTGATACGTCCCCTATCTGGGGACCATATATTAAATGGATTTTTGAGAACGGGGGCCGATTTCGAAGCTTGCTTCCGTCGCCCTATGCATTGACCCGATATGGCAGTATCTTCGGGTACAGTGCACCACCCCCTTACAGGGTTAAAAAGAAAGATTCCTACTTTCATTGCTACCTGCTTGCTGGCTAGCCAGCTAGCCAGCCCTGTGGGCCTTGCTGCTGCAGCCAAAAAACAAAAGGTGGTGCTGCTGCTGCTGCTTCTGCTGCTTCTGCTTGTGTCTGGCCGCTGTTGGAGCGTCCAGGCACAGGACTTCTGCTGCTGCTGACTAAATGGCCTCCTTAATTGGATCATTTGAGTAGCCAGCACACCTGTGCAGGTAGGGCATGACATGATAGGCAGCTGCCTTGATAGCGGGTGGGTGCTGAATGTTCCTAATTGACAAAATAAGATTAATGCTTATGAAGAAATATAAAATCTCATCCCTTCCCCAATATCGCGCCACACCCCTACCCCTTAATTCCCTGGTTGAACTTGATGGACATATGTCTTTTTTCGACCGTACTAACTATGTAACTATGTAACATAACATGGGGGGGGGGGGGGGGTCTCCTGGCTGTTCACACAGGTGTGTCATTGCTGTACATTGACCATGCATTGCTTCTGTGGTATTGCAAAGGCAAAGACAAATGCTTCCAGCCATCCATTGCACTAATGGATTGGTCATCAGCTGGCTGTCTATGTCCCGCATCAATATAGACCAAAGTACAGAGGGTTAGGCTATGCTATTGTGCACCTACCTGATGCATCAGAAGGTGCGAGGCCCTTGCTAAATTCTGTGCACAGACTTTGAGATCTATACTTTAGACTGTATCTAAACCTGCTCCAACATGGACTGACATTCTGGCCTACTTTCAGCCGATGCGACTTGTCTGTCGCTGAACAGTCGCTTTTTATGTATTCAGCACCTATGTATAATGTTGTAAAAATGCTCTAGAAGCTAAAGTCGCAGAAATGTCACACATATTTGGCCTGCAACTTTCTGTGCGACAAATTCAGACAGGAAAAATCAGTATAAATCCTAAGAAAATTATCCCCCAGTGTCTCCATCTGCTGGCGGTATTGAATAAGCATTGCTGCACTGATGGGGTATGCATTAGACGAAAAAAAAGAAGAAAAAGAAGAATAATACGCCCAGAAAAGAGGCGAAAAGGAGAAAAACGTAAAAAAACGTGAAAAAAAAGTAAGAGGAAGAGAAGGGAAAAAAAGGTGGAAATGGGTTTAAAAGTGATTTCGGCGGAGAAATATATATATATATATATATATATATATATATATATATATATATACGCGCACACACACACATATATATAAACGTATTCTCCGTTGAGATATTGCAGCCGCTGCTGTGTCCAGGCCCAGGAGCCTTAGCACTGTGCTGTGATGTCACTCAATACCACTGACATCACTAGGTGTAAACAACATCTCTCCTTTGCTGTGTATGTGACTATGGAGCTGTTTGGTGATGTCGTCTATTATGGCCTTCATAGAAGCAACAGGAGATTGTTGCATCCATCTAGAACCCTCAGAACTACAGTGCTATGATGTCACTCACTTCCACAGGCCTTGCAGAGTGTAAACAACAACAACCCAGCTTTGTTGTGTATGTAACCATAGGGATTTGTGATGTCACCTAGAACCTTCACAGCAGCGACAGCTTTATGAGGAGCATCAGCACTGCTCTGCCTGAGCAGAACCATCACCGCCATAGGTTGTCAAATAACCCGGATTTAACCCACACAGGTAAGTCCAATGGGGTGCAGGCATGTCCTCTATGCTTACAGCTTCCCGTGGGTGTTGGTTTGATACCGTTTGGGGACAGCCAAGGAGGCATCTGCAGGCAACAAAGGTAGGTGTGTGCTTGTGTGTGTGTTTCCTATGCAGATCCTAAGCCCAGTGTCACATGCAAGTAGGAGGAGTAAGAAGGGTTCCTGGCAAATCCGGGTTATGGATTGCATTTAAAAAGGCCCCGTGGGAGTGCAATGGGCCCCTGTCTTGCTGCTTAGCAATAATGGTATGGGTTTAGGTTCTGCTGTGTGTACTGGTGGTTGACTGCCCCCCAGCCCAGAGTGTGCATGGAAAATTGTCTGGCAGCCTCCCTGACAGCAAGCAGTGATAGTGCCCATGAAGGGGACCTTGTTGGGCCCGCCCCTTTCACGGTTATCGCTTCTCGGCCTTTTGGCTAAGATCAAGTGTAGTATCTGTTCTTATCAGTTTAATATCTGATACGTCCCCTATCTGGGGACCATATATTAAATGGATTTTTGAGAACGGGGGCCGATTTCGAAGCTTGCTTCCGTCGCCCTATGCATTGACCCGATATGGCAGTATCTTCGGGTACAGTGCACCACCCCCTTACAGGGTTAAAAAGAAAGATTCCTACTTTCATTGCTACCTGCTTGCTGGCTAGCCAGCTAGCCAGCCCTGTGGGCCTTGCTGCTGCAGCCAAAAAACAAAAGGTGGTGCTGCTGCTGCTGCTTCTGCTGCTTCTGCTTGTGTCTGGCCGCTGTTGGAGCGTCCAGGCACAGGACTTCTGCTGCTGCTGACTAAATGGCCTCCTTAATTGGATCATTTGAGTAGCCAGCACACCTGTGCAGGTAGGGCATGACATGATAGGCAGCTGCCTTGATAGCGGGTGGGTGCTGAATGTTCCTAATTGACAAAATAAGATTAATGCTTATGAAGAAATATAAAATCTCATCCCTTCCCCAATATCGCGCCACACCCCTACCCCTTAATTCCCTGGTTGAACTTGATGGACATATGTCTTTTTTCGACCGTACTAACTATGTAACTATGTAACATAACATGGGGGGGGGGGGGGGGGGGGTCTCCTGGCTGTTCACACAGGTGTGTCATTGCTGTACATTGACCATGCATTGCTTCTGTGGTATTGCAAAGGCAAAGACAAATGCTTCCAGCCATCCATTGCACTAATGGATTGGTCATCAGCTGGCTGTCTATGTCCCGCATCAATATAGACCAAAGTACAGAGGGTTAGGCTATGCTATTGTGCACCTACCTGATGCATCAGAAGGTGCGAGGCCCTTGCTAAATTCTGTGCACAGACTTTGAGATCTATACTTTAGACTGTATCTAAACCTGCTCCAACATGGACTGACATTCTGGCCTACTTTCAGCCGATGCGACTTGTCTGTCGCTGAACAGTCGCTTTTTATGTATTCAGCACCTATGTATAATGTTGTAAAAATGCTCTAGAAGCTAAAGTCGCAGAAATGTCACACATATTTGGCCTGCAACTTTCTGTGCGACAAATTCAGACAGGAAAAATCAGTATAAATCCTTAGAAAATTATCCCCCAGTGTCTCCATCTGCTGGCGGTATTGAATAAGCATTGCTGCACTGATGGGGTATGCATTAGACGAAAAAAAAGAAGAAAAAGAAGAATAATACGCCCAGAAAAGAGGCGAAAAGGAGAAAAACGTAAAAAAACGTGAAAAAAAAGTAAGAGGAAGAGAAGGGAAAAAAAGGTGGAAATGGGTTTAAAAGTGATTTCGGCGGAGAAATATATATATATATATATATATATATATATATATATATATATATATATACGCGCACACACACACATATATATAAACGTATTCTCCGTTGAGATATTGCAGCCGCTGCTGTGTCCAGGCCCAGGAGCCTTAGCACTGTGCTGTGATGTCACTCAGTACCACTGACATCACTAGGTGTAAACAACATCTCTCCTTTGCTGTGTATGTGACTATGGAGCTGTTTGGTGATGTCGTCTATTATGGCCTTCATAGAAGCAACAGGAGATTGTTGCATCCATCTAGAACCCTCAGAACTACAGTGCTATGATGTCACTCACTTCCACAGGCCTTGCAGAGTGTAAACAACAACAACCCAGCTTTGTTGTGTATGTAACCATAGGGATTTGTGATGTCACCTAGAACCTTCACAGCAGCGACAGCTTTATGAGGAGCATCAGCACTGCTCTGCCTGAGCAGAACCATCACCGCCATAGGTTGTCAAATAACCCGGATTTAACCCACACAGGTAAGTCCAATGGGGTGCAGGCATGTCCTCTATGCTTACAGCTTCCCGTGGGTGTTGGTTTGATACCGTTTGGGGACAGCCAAGGAGGCATCTGCAGGCAACAAAGGTAGGTGTGTGCTTGTGTGTGTGTTTCCTATGCAGATCCTAAGCCCAGTGTCACATGCAAGTAGGAGGAGTAAGAAGGGTTCCTGGCAAATCCGGGTTATGGATTGCATTTAAAAAGGCCCCGTGGGAGTGCAATGGGCCCCTGTCTTGCTGCTTAGCAATAATGGTATGGGTTTAGGTTCTGCTGTGTGTACTGGTGGTTGACTGCCCCCCAGCCCAGAGTGTGCATGGAAAATTGTCTGGCAGCCTCCCTGACAGCAAGCAGTGATAGTGCCCATGAAGGGGACCTTGTTGGGCCCGCCCCTTTCACGGTTATCGCTTCTCGGCCTTTTGGCTAAGATCAAGTGTAGTATCTGTTCTTATCAGTTTAATATCTGATACGTCCCCTATCTGGGGACCATATATTAAATGGATTTTTGAGAACGGGGGCCGATTTCGAAGCTTGCTTCCGTCGCCCTATGCATTGACCCGATATGGCAGTATCTTCGGGTACAGTGCACCACCCCCTTACAGGGTTAAAAAGAAAGATTCCTACTTTCATTGCTACCTGCTTGCTGGCTAGCCAGCTAGCCAGCCCTGTGGGCCTTGCTGCTGCAGCCAAAAAACAAAAGGTGGTGCTGCTGCTGCTGCTTCTGCTGCTTCTGCTTGTGTCTGGCCGCTGTTGGAGCGTCCAGGCACAGGACTTCTGCTGCTGCTGACTAAATGGCCTCCTTAATTGGATCATTTGAGTAGCCAGCACACCTGTGCAGGTAGGGCATGACATGATAGGCAGCTGCCTTGATAGCGGGTGGGTGCTGAATGTTCCTAATTGACAAAATAAGATTAATGCTTATGAAGAAATATAAAATCTCATCCCTTCCCCAATATCGCGCCACACCCCTACCCCTTAATTCCCTGGTTGAACTTGATGGACATATGTCTTTTTTCGACCGTACTAACTATGTAACTATGTAACATAACATGGGGGGGGGGGGGGGGGTCTCCTGGCTGTTCACACAGGTGTGTCATTGCTGTACATTGACCATGCATTGCTTCTGTGGTATTGCAAAGGCAAAGACAAATGCTTCCAGCCATCCATTGCACTAATGGATTGGTCATCAGCTGGCTGTCTATGTCCCGCATCAATATAGACCAAAGTACAGAGGGTTAGGCTATGCTATTGTGCACCTACCTGATGCATCAGAAGGTGCGAGGCCCTTGCTAAATTCTGTGCACAGACTTTGAGATCTATACTTTAGACTGTATCTAAACCTGCTCCAACATGGACTGACATTCTGGCCTACTTTCAGCCGATGCGACTTGTCTGTCGCTGAACAGTCGCTTTTTATGTATTCAGCACCTATGTATAATGTTGTAAAAATGCTCTAGAAGCTAAAGTCGCAGAAATGTCACACATATTTGGCCTGCAACTTTCTGTGCGACAAATTCAGACAGGAAAAATCAGTATAAATCCTTAGAAAATTATCCCCCAGTGTCTCCATCTGCTGGCGGTATTGAATAAGCATTGCTGCACTGATGGGGTATGCATTAGACGAAAAAAAAGAAGAAAAAGAAGAATAATACGCCCAGAAAAGAGGCGAAAAGGAGAAAAACGTAAAAAAACGTGAAAAAAAAGTAAGAGGAAGAGAAGGGAAAAAAAGGTGGAAATGGGTTTAAAAGTGATTTCGGCGGAGAAATATATATATATATATATATATATATATATATATATATATACGCGCACACACACACATATATATAAACGTATTCTCCGTTGAGATATTGCAGCCGCTGCTGTGTCCAGGCCCAGGAGCCTTAGCACTGTGCTGTGATGTCACTCAATACCACTGACATCACTAGGTGTAAACAACATCTCTCCTTTGCTGTGTATGTGACTATGGAGCTGTTTGGTGATGTCGTCTATTACGGCCTTCATAGAAGCAACAGGAGATTGTTGCATCCATCTAGAACCCTCAGAACTACAGTGCTATGATGTCACTCACTTCCACAGGCCTTGCAGAGTGTAAACAACAACAACCCAGCTTTGTTGTGTATGTAACCATAGGGATTTGTGATGTCACCTAGAACCTTCACAGCAGCGACAGCTTTATGAGGAGCATCAGCACTGCTCTGCCTGAGCAGAACCATCACCGCCATAGGTTGTCAAATAACCCGGATTTAACCCACACAGGTAAGTCCAATGGGGTGCAGGCATGTCCTCTATGCTTACAGCTTCCCGTGGGTGTTGGTTTGATACCGTTTGGGGACAGCCAAGGAGGCATCTGCAGGCAACAAAGGTAGGTGTGTGCTTGTGTGTGTGTTTCCTATGCAGATCCTAAGCCCAGTGTCACATGCAAGTAGGAGGAGTAAGAAGGGTTCCTGGCAAATCCGGGTTATGGATTGCATTTAAAAAGGCCCCGTGGGAGTGCAATGGGCCCCTGTCTTGCTGCTTAGCAATAATGGTATGGGTTTAGGTTCTGCTGTGTGTACTGGTGGTTGACTGCCCCCCAGCCCAGAGTGTGCATGGAAAATTGTCTGGCAGCCTCCCTGACAGCAAGCAGTGATAGTGCCCATGAAGGGGACCTTGTTGGGCCCGCCCCTTTCACGGTTATCGCTTCTCGGCCTTTTGGCTAAGATCAAGTGTAGTATCTGTTCTTATCAGTTTAATATCTGATACGTCCCCTATCTGGGGACCATATATTAAATGGATTTTTGAGAACGGGGGCCGATTTCGAAGCTTGCTTCCGTCGCCCTATGCATTGACCCGATATGGCAGTATCTTCGGGTACAGTGCACCACCCCCTTACAGGGTTAAAAAGAAAGATTCCTACTTTCATTGCTACCTGCTTGCTGGCTAGCCAGCTAGCCAGCCCTGTGGGCCTTGCTGCTGCAGCCAAAAAACAAAAGGTGGTGCTGCTGCTGCTGCTTCTGCTGCTTCTGCTTGTGTCTGGCCGCTGTTGGAGCGTCCAGGCACAGGACTTCTGCTGCTGCTGACTAAATGGCCTCCTTAATTGGATCATTTGAGTAGCCAGCACACCTGTGCAGGTAGGGCATGACATGATAGGCAGCTGCCTTGATAGCGGGTGGGTGCTGAATGTTCCTAATTGACAAAATAAGATTAATGCTTATGAAGAAATATAAAATCTCATCCCTTCCCCAATATCGCGCCACACCCCTACCCCTTAATTCCCTGGTTGAACTTGATGGACATATGTCTTTTTTCGACCGTACTAACTATGTAACTATGTAACATAACATGGGGGGGGGGGGGGGGGGGTCTCCTGGCTGTTCACACAGGTGTGTCATTGCTGTACATTGACCATGCATTGCTTCTGTGGTATTGCAAAGGCAAAGACAAATGCTTCCAGCCATCCATTGCACTAATGGATTGGTCATCAGCTGGCTGTCTATGTCCCGCATCAATATAGACCAAAGTACAGAGGGTTAGGCTATGCTATTGTGCACCTACCTGATGCATCAGAAGGTGCGAGGCCCTTGCTAAATTCTGTGCACAGACTTTGAGATCTATACTTTAGACTGTATCTAAACCTGCTCCAACATGGACTGACATTCTGGCCTACTTTCAGCCGATGCGACTTGTCTGTCGCTGAACAGTCGCTTTTTATGTATTCAGCACCTATGTATAATGTTGTAAAAATGCTCTAGAAGCTAAAGTCGCAGAAATGTCACACATATTTGGCCTGCAACTTTCTGTGCGACAAATTCAGACAGGAAAAATCAGTATAAATCCTTAGAAAATTATCCCCCAGTGTCTCCATCTGCTGGCGGTATTGAATAAGCATTGCTGCACTGATGGGGTATGCATTAGACGAAAAAAAAGAAGAAAAAGAAGAATAATACGCCCAGAAAAGAGGCGAAAAGGAGAAAAACGTAAAAAAACGTGAAAAAAAAGTAAGAGGAAGAGAAGGGAAAAAAAGGTGGAAATGGGTTTAAAAGTGATTTCGGCGGAGAAATATATATATATATATATATATATATATATATATATATATATATATATACGCGCACACACACACATATATATAAACGTATTCTCCGTTGAGATATTGCAGCCGCTGCTGTGTCCAGGCCCAGGAGCCTTAGCACTGTGCTGTGATGTTACTCAGTACCACTGACATCACTAGGTGTAAACAACATCTCTCCTTTGCTGTGTATGTGACTATGGAGCTGTTTGGTGATGTCGTCTATTATGGCCTTCATAGAAGCAACAGGAGATTGTTGCATCCATCTAGAACCCTCAGAACTACAGTGCTATGATGTCACTCACTTCCACAGGCCTTGCAGAGTGTAAACAACAACAACCCAGCTTTGTTGTGTATGTAACCATAGGGATTTGTGATGTCACCTAGAACCTTCACAGCAGCGACAGCTTTATGAGGAGCATCAGCACTGCTCTGCCTGAGCAGAACCATCACCGCCATAGGTTGTCAAATAACCCGGATTTAACCCACACAGGTAAGTCCAATGGGGTGCAGGCATGTCCTCTATGCTTACAGCTTCCCGTGGGTGTTGGTTTGATACCGTTTGGGGACAGCCAAGGAGGCATCTGCAGGCAACAAAGGTAGGTGTGTGCTTGTGTGTGTGTTTCCTATGCAGATCCTAAGCCCAGTGTCACATGCAAGTAGGAGGAGTAAGAAGGGTTCCTGGCAAATCCGGGTTATGGATTGCATTTAAAAAGGCCCCGTGGGAGTGCAATGGGCCCCTGTCTTGCTGCTTAGCAATAATGGTATGGGTTTAGGTTCTGCTGTGTGTACTGGTGGTTGACTGCCCCCCAGCCCAGAGTGTGCATGGAAAATTGTCTGGCAGCCTCCCTGACAGCAAGCAGTGATAGTGCCCATGAAGGGGACCTTGTTGGGCCCGCCCCTTTCACGGTTATCGCTTCTCGGCCTTTTGGCTAAGATCAAGTGTAGTATCTGTTCTTATCAGTTTAATATCTGATACGTCCCCTATCTGGGGACCATATATTAAATGGATTTTTGAGAACGGGGGCCGATTTCGAAGCTTGCTTCCGTCGCCCTATGCATTGACCCGATATGGCAGTATCTTCGGGTACAGTGCACCACCCCCTTACAGGGTTAAAAAGAAAGATTCCTACTTTCATTGCTACCTGCTTGCTGGCTAGCCAGCTAGCCAGCCCTGTGGGCCTTGCTGCTGCAGCCAAAAAACAAAAGGTGGTGCTGCTGCTGCTGCTTCTGCTGCTTCTGCTTGTGTCTGGCCGCTGTTGGAGCGTCCAGGCACAGGACTTCTGCTGCTGCTGACTAAATGGCCTCCTTAATTGGATCATTTGAGTAGCCAGCACACCTGTGCAGGTAGGGCATGACATGATAGGCAGCTGCCTTGATAGCGGGTGGGTGCTGAATGTTCCTAATTGACAAAATAAGATTAATGCTTATGAAGAAATATAAAATCTCATCCCTTCCCCAATATCGCGCCACACCCCTACCCCTTAATTCCCTGGTTGAACTTGATGGACATATGTCTTTTTTCGACCGTACTAACTATGTAACTATGTAACATAACATGGGGGGGGGGGGGGGGGGGGTCTCCTGGCTGTTCACACAGGTGTGTCATTGCTGTACATTGACCATGCATTGCTTCTGTGGTATTGCAAAGGCAAAGACAAATGCTTCCAGCCATCCATTGCACTAATGGATTGGTCATCAGCTGGCTGTCTATGTCCCGCATCAATATAGACCAAAGTACAGAGGGTTAGGCTATGCTATTGTGCACCTACCTAATGCATCAGAAGGTGCGAGGCCCTTGCTAAATTCTGTGCACAGACTTTGAGATCTATACTTTAGACTGTATCTAAACCTGCTCCAACATGGACTGACATTCTGGCCTACTTTCAGCCGATGCGACTTGTCTGTCGCTGAACAGTCGCTTTTTATGTATTCAGCACCTATGTATAATGTTGTAAAAATGCTCTAGAAGCTAAAGTCGCAGAAATGTCACACATATTTGGCCTGCAACTTTCTGTGCGACAAATTCAGACAGGAAAAATCAGTATAAATCCTTAGAAAATTATCCCCCAGTGTCTCCATCTGCTGGCGGTATTGAATAAGCATTGCTGCACTGATGGGGTATGCATTAGACGAAAAAAAAGAAGAAAAAGAAGAATAATACGCCCAGAAAAGAGGCGAAAAGGAGAAAAACGTAAAAAAACGTGAAAAAAAAGTAAGAGGAAGAGAAGGGAAAAAAAGGTGGAAATGGGTTTAAAAGTGATTTCGGCGGAGAAATATATATATATATATATATATATATATATATATATATATATACGCGCACACACACACATATATATAAACGTATTCTCCGTTGAGATATTGCAGCCGCTGCTGTGTCCAGGCCCAGGAGCCTTAGCACTGTGCTGTGATGTCACTCAGTACCACTGACATCACTAGGTGTAAACAACATCTCTCCTTTGCTGTGTATGTGACTATGGAGCTGTTTGGTGATGTCGTCTATTATGGCCTTCATAGAAGCAACAGGAGATTGTTGCATCCATCTAGAACCCTCAGAACTACAGTGCTATGATGTCACTCACTTCCACAGGCCTTGCAGAGTGTAAACAACAACAACCCAGCTTTGTTGTGTATGTAACCATAGGGATTTGTGATGTCACCTAGAACCTTCACAGCAGCGACAGCTTTATGAGGAGCATCAGCACTGCTCTGCCTGAGCAGAACCATCACCGCCATAGGTTGTCAAATAACCCGGATTTAACCCACACAGGTAAGTCCAATGGGGTGCAGGCATGTCCTCTATGCTTACAGCTTCCCGTGGGTGTTGGTTTGATACCGTTTGGGGACAGCCAAGGAGGCATCTGCAGGCAACAAAGGTAGGTGTGTGCTTGTGTGTGTGTTTCCTATGCAGATCCTAAGCCCAGTGTCACATGCAAGTAGGAGGAGTAAGAAGGGTTCCTGGCAAATCCGGGTTATGGATTGCATTTAAAAAGGCCCCGTGGGAGTGCAATGGGCCCCTGTCTTGCTGCTTAGCAATAATGGTATGGGTTTAGGTTCTGCTGTGTGTACTGGTGGTTGACTGCCCCCCAGCCCAGAGTGTGCATGGAAAATTGTCTGGCAGCCTCCCTGACAGCAAGCAGTGATAGTGCCCATGAAGGGGACCTTGTTGGGCCCGCCCCTTTCACGGTTATCGCTTCTCGGCCTTTTGGCTAAGATCAAGTGTAGTATCTGTTCTTATCAGTTTAATATCTGATACGTCCCCTATCTGGGGACCATATATTAAATGGATTTTTGAGAACGGGGGCCGATTTCGAAGCTTGCTTCCGTCGCCCTATGCATTGACCCGATATGGCAGTATCTTCGGGTACAGTGCACCACCCCCTTACAGGGTTAAAAAGAAAGATTCCTACTTTCATTGCTACCTGCTTGCTGGCTAGCCAGCTAGCCAGCCCTGTGGGCCTTGCTGCTGCAGCCAAAAAACAAAAGGTGGTGCTGCTGCTGCTGCTTCTGCTGCTTCTGCTTGTGTCTGGCCGCTGTTGGAGCGTCCAGGCACAGGACTTCTGCTGCTGCTGACTAAATGGCCTCCTTAATTGGATCATTTGAGTAGCCAGCACACCTGTGCAGGTAGGGCATGACATGATAGGCAGCTGCCTTGATAGCGGGTGGGTGCTGAATGTTCCTAATTGACAAAATAAGATTAATGCTTATGAAGAAATATAAAATCTCATCCCTTCCCCAATATCGCGCCACACCCCTACCCCTTAATTCCCTGGTTGAACTTGATGGACATATGTCTTTTTTCGACCGTACTAACTATGTAACTATGTAACATAACATGGGGGGGGGGGGGGGGGGTCTCCTGGCTGTTCACACAGGTGTGTCATTGCTGTACATTGACCATGCATTGCTTCTGTGGTATTGCAAAGGCAAAGACAAATGCTTCCAGCCATCCATTGCACTAATGGATTGGTCATCAGCTGGCTGTCTATGTCCCGCATCAATATAGACCAAAGTACAGAGGGTTAGGCTATGCTATTGTGCACCTACCTAATGCATCAGAAGGTGCGAGGCCCTTGCTAAATTCTGTGCACAGACTTTGAGATCTATACTTTAGACTGTATCTAAACCTGCTCCAACATGGACTGACATTCTGGCCTACTTTCAGCCGATGCGACTTGTCTGTCGCTGAACAGTCGCTTTTTATGTATTCAGCACCTATGTATAATGTTGTAAAAATGCTCTAGAAGCTAAAGTCGCAGAAATGTCACACATATTTGGCCTGCAACTTTCTGTGCGACAAATTCAGACAGGAAAAATCAGTATAAATCCTTAGAAAATTATCCCCCAGTGTCTCCATCTGCTGGCGGTATTGAATAAGCATTGCTGCACTGATGGGGTATGCATTAGACGAAAAAAAAGAAGAAAAAGAAGAATAATACGCCCAGAAAAGAGGCGAAAAGGAGAAAAACGTAAAAAAACGTGAAAAAAAAGTAAGAGGAAGAGAAGGGAAAAAAAGGTGGAAATGGGTTTAAAAGTGATTTCGGCGGAGAAATATATATATATATATATATATATATATATATATATATATACGCGCACACACACACATATATATAAACGTATTCTCCGTTGAGATATTGCAGCCGCTGCTGTGTCCAGGCCCAGGAGCCTTAGCACTGTGCTGTGATGTCACTCAATACCACTGACATCACTAGGTGTAAACAACATCTCTCCTTTGCTGTGTATGTGACTATGGAGCTGTTTGGTGATGTCGTCTATTATGGCCTTCATAGAAGCAACAGGAGATTGTTGCATCCATCTAGAACCCTCAGAACTACAGTGCTATGATGTCACTCACTTCCACAGGCCTTGCAGAGTGTAAACAACAACAACCCAGCTTTGTTGTGTATGTAACCATAGGGATTTGTGATGTCACCTAGAACCTTCACAGCAGCGACAGCTTTATGAGGAGCATCAGCACTGCTCTGCCTGAGCAGAACCATCACCGCCATAGGTTGTCAAATAACCCGGATTTAACCCACACAGGTAAGTCCAATGGGGTGCAGGCATGTCCTCTATGCTTACAGCTTCCCGTGGGTGTTGGTTTGATACCGTTTGGGGACAGCCAAGGAGGCATCTGCAGGCAACAAAGGTAGGTGTGTGCTTGTGTGTGTGTTTCCTATGCAGATCCTAAGCCCAGTGTCACATGCAAGTAGGAGGAGTAAGAAGGGTTCCTGGCAAATCCGGGTTATGGATTGCATTTAAAAAGGCCCCGTGGGAGTGCAATGGGCCCCTGTCTTGCTGCTTAGCAATAATGGTATGGGTTTAGGTTCTGCTGTGTGTACTGGTGGTTGACTGCCCCCCAGCCCAGAGTGTGCATGGAAAATTGTCTGGCAGCCTCCCTGACAGCAAGCAGTGATAGTGCCCATGAAGGGGACCTTGTTGGGCCCGCCCCTTTCACGGTTATCGCTTCTCGGCCTTTTGGCTAAGATCAAGTGTAGTATCTGTTCTTATCAGTTTAATATCTGATACGTCCCCTATCTGGGGACCATATATTAAATGGATTTTTGAGAACGGGGGCCGATTTCGAAGCTTGCTTCCGTCGCCCTATGCATTGACCCGATATGGCAGTATCTTCGGGTACAGTGCACCACCCCCTTACAGGGTTAAAAAGAAAGATTCCTACTTTCATTGCTACCTGCTTGCTGGCTAGCCAGCTAGCCAGCCCTGTGGGCCTTGCTGCTGCAGCCAAAAAACAAAAGGTGGTGCTGCTGCTGCTGCTTCTGCTGCTTCTGCTTGTGTCTGGCCGCTGTTGGAGCGTCCAGGCACAGGACTTCTGCTGCTGCTGACTAAATGGCCTCCTTAATTGGATCATTTGAGTAGCCAGCACACCTGTGCAGGTAGGGCATGACATGATAGGCAGCTGCCTTGATAGCGGGTGGGTGCTGAATGTTCCTAATTGACAAAATAAGATTAATGCTTATGAAGAAATATAAAATCTCATCCCTTCCCCAATATCGCGCCACACCCCTACCCCTTAATTCCCTGGTTGAACTTGATGGACATATGTCTTTTTTCGACCGTACTAACTATGTAACTATGTAACATAACATGGGGGGGGGGGGGGGGGGGGTCTCCTGGCTGTTCACACAGGTGTGTCATTGCTGTACATTGACCATGCATTGCTTCTGTGGTATTGCAAAGGCAAAGACAAATGCTTCCAGCCATCCATTGCACTAATGGATTGGTCATCAGCTGGCTGTCTATGTCCCGCATCAATATAGACCAAAGTACAGAGGGTTAGGCTATGCTATTGTGCACCTACCTAATGCATCAGAAGGTGCGAGGCCCTTGCTAAATTCTGTGCACAGACTTTGAGATCTATACTTTAGACTGTATCTAAACCTGCTCCAACATGGACTGACATTCTGGCCTACTTTCAGCCGATGCGACTTGTCTGTCGCTGAACAGTCGCTTTTTATGTATTCAGCACCTATGTATAATGTTGTAAAAATGCTCTAGAAGCTAAAGTCGCAGAAATGTCACACATATTTGGCCTGCAACTTTCTGTGCGACAAATTCAGACAGGAAAAATCAGTATAAATCCTTAGAAAATTATCCCCCAGTGTCTCCATCTGCTGGCGGTATTGAATAAGCATTGCTGCACTGATGGGGTATGCATTAGACGAAAAAAAAGAAGAAAAAGAAGAATAATACGCCCAGAAAAGAGGCGAAAAGGAGAAAAACGTAAAAAAACGTGAAAAAAAAGTAAGAGGAAGAGAAGGGAAAAAAAGGTGGAAATGGGTTTAAAAGTGATTTCGGCGGAGAAATATATATATATATATATATATATATATATATATATATATATACGCGCACACACACACATATATATAAACGTATTCTCCGTTGAGATATTGCAGCCGCTGCTGTGTCCAGGCCCAGGAGCCTTAGCACTGTGCTGTGATGTCACTCAGTACCACTGACATCACTAGGTGTAAACAACATCTCTCCTTTGCTGTGTATGTGACTATGGAGCTGTTTGGTGATGTCGTCTATTATGGCCTTCATAGAAGCAACAGGAGATTGTTGCATCCATCTAGAACCCTCAGAACTACAGTGCTATGATGTCACTCACTTCCACAGGCCTTGCAGAGTGTAAACAACAACAACCCAGCTTTGTTGTGTATGTAACCATAGGGATTTGTGATGTCACCTAGAACCTTCACAGCAGCGACAGCTTTATGAGGAGCATCAGCACTGCTCTGCCTGAGCAGAACCATCACCGCCATAGGTTGTCAAATAACCCGGATTTAACCCACACAGGTAAGTCCAATGGGGTGCAGGCATGTCCTCTATGCTTACAGCTTCCCGTGGGTGTTGGTTTGATACCGTTTGGGGACAGCCAAGGAGGCATCTGCAGGCAACAAAGGTAGGTGTGTGCTTGTGTGTGTGTTTCCTATGCAGATCCTAAGCCCAGTGTCACATGCAAGTAGGAGGAGTAAGAAGGGTTCCTGGCAAATCCGGGTTATGGATTGCATTTAAAAAGGCCCCGTGGGAGTGCAATGGGCCCCTGTCTTGCTGCTTAGCAATAATGGTATGGGTTTAGGTTCTGCTGTGTGTACTGGTGGTTGACTGCCCCCCAGCCCAGAGTGTGCATGGAAAATTGTCTGGCAGCCTCCCTGACAGCAAGCAGTGATAGTGCCCATGAAGGGGACCTTGTTGGGCCCGCCCCTTTCACGGTTATCGCTTCTCGGCCTTTTGGCTAAGATCAAGTGTAGTATCTGTTCTTATCAGTTTAATATCTGATACGTCCCCTATCTGGGGACCATATATTAAATGGATTTTTGAGAACGGGGGCCGATTTCGAAGCTTGCTTCCGTCGCCCTATGCATTGACCCGATATGGCAGTATCTTCGGGTACAGTGCACCACCCCCTTACAGGGTTAAAAAGAAAGATTCCTACTTTCATTGCTACCTGCTTGCTGGCTAGCCAGCTAGCCAGCCCTGTGGGCCTTGCTGCTGCAGCCAAAAAACAAAAGGTGGTGCTGCTGCTGCTGCTTCTGCTGCTTCTGCTTGTGTCTGGCCGCTGTTGGAGCGTCCAGGCACAGGACTTCTGCTGCTGCTGACTAAATGGCCTCCTTAATTGGATCATTTGAGTAGCCAGCACACCTGTGCAGGTAGGGCATGACATGATAGGCAGCTGCCTTGATAGCGGGTGGGTGCTGAATGTTCCTAATTGACAAAATAAGATTAATGCTTATGAAGAAATATAAAATCTCATCCCTTCCCCAATATCGCGCCACACCCCTACCCCTTAATTCCCTGGTTGAACTTGATGGACATATGTCTTTTTTCGACCGTACTAACTATGTAACTATGTAACATAACATGGGGGGGGGGGGGGGGGTCTCCTGGCTGTTCACACAGGTGTGTCATTGCTGTACATTGACCATGCATTGCTTCTGTGGTATTGCAAAGGCAAAGACAAATGCTTCCAGCCATCCATTGCACTAATGGATTGGTCATCAGCTGGCTGTCTATGTCCCGCATCAATATAGACCAAAGTACAGAGGGTTAGGCTATGCTATTGTGCACCTACCTAATGCATCAGAAGGTGCGAGGCCCTTGCTAAATTCTGTGCACAGACTTTGAGATCTATACTTTAGACTGTATCTAAACCTGCTCCAACATGGACTGACATTCTGGCCTACTTTCAGCCGATGCGACTTGTCTGTCGCTGAACAGTCGCTTTTTATGTATTCAGCACCTATGTATAATGTTGTAAAAATGCTCTAGAAGCTAAAGTCGCAGAAATGTCACACATATTTGGCCTGCAACTTTCTGTGCGACAAATTCAGACAGGAAAAATCAGTATAAATCCTTAGAAAATTATCCCCCAGTGTCTCCATCTGCTGGCGGTATTGAATAAGCATTGCTGCACTGATGGGGTATGCATTAGACGAAAAAAAAGAAGAAAAAGAAGAATAATACGCCCAGAAAAGAGGCGAAAAGGAGAAAAACGTAAAAAAACGTGAAAAAAAAGTAAGAGGAAGAGAAGGGAAAAAAAGGTGGAAATGGGTTTAAAAGTGATTTCGGCGGAGAAATATATATATATATATATATATATATATATATATATATACGCGCACACACACACATATATATAAACGTATTCTCCGTTGAGATATTGCAGCCGCTGCTGTGTCCAGGCCCAGGAGCCTTAGCACTGTGCTGTGATGTCACTCAATACCACTGACATCACTAGGTGTAAACAACATCTCTCCTTTGCTGTGTATGTGACTATGGAGCTGTTTGGTGATGTCGTCTATTATGGCCTTCATAGAAGCAACAGGAGATTGTTGCATCCATCTAGAACCCTCAGAACTACAGTGCTATGATGTCACTCACTTCCACAGGCCTTGCAGAGTGTAAACAACAACAACCCAGCTTTGTTGTGTATGTAACCATAGGGATTTGTGATGTCACCTAGAACCTTCACAGCAGCGACAGCTTTATGAGGAGCATCAGCACTGCTCTGCCTGAGCAGAACCATCACCGCCATAGGTTGTCAAATAACCCGGATTTAACCCACACAGGTAAGTCCAATGGGGTGCAGGCATGTCCTCTATGCTTACAGCTTCCCGTGGGTGTTGGTTTGATACCGTTTGGGGACAGCCAAGGAGGCATCTGCAGGCAACAAAGGTAGGTGTGTGCTTGTGTGTGTGTTTCCTATGCAGATCCTAAGCCCAGTGTCACATGCAAGTAGGAGGAGTAAGAAGGGTTCCTGGCAAATCCGGGTTATGGATTGCATTTAAAAAGGCCCCGTGGGAGTGCAATGGGCCCCTGTCTTGCTGCTTAGCAATAATGGTATGGGTTTAGGTTCTGCTGTGTGTACTGGTGGTTGACTGCCCCCCAGCCCAGAGTGTGCATGGAAAATTGTCTGGCAGCCTCCCTGACAGCAAGCAGTGATAGTGCCCATGAAGGGGACCTTGTTGGGCCCGCCCCTTTCACGGTTATCGCTTCTCGGCCTTTTGGCTAAGATCAAGTGTAGTATCTGTTCTTATCAGTTTAATATCTGATACGTCCCCTATCTGGGGACCATATATTAAATGGATTTTTGAGAACGGGGGCCGATTTCGAAGCTTGCTTCCGTCGCCCTATGCATTGACCCGATATGGCAGTATCTTCGGGTACAGTGCACCACCCCCTTACAGGGTTAAAAAGAAAGATTCCTACTTTCATTGCTACCTGCTTGCTGGCTAGCCAGCTAGCCAGCCCTGTGGGCCTTGCTGCTGCAGCCAAAAAACAAAAGGTGGTGCTGCTGCTGCTGCTTCTGCTGCTTCTGCTTGTGTCTGGCCGCTGTTGGAGCGTCCAGGCACAGGACTTCTGCTGCTGCTGACTAAATGGCCTCCTTAATTGGATCATTTGAGTAGCCAGCACACCTGTGCAGGTAGGGCATGACATGATAGGCAGCTGCCTTGATAGCGGGTGGGTGCTGAATGTTCCTAATTGACAAAATAAGATTAATGCTTATGAAGAAATATAAAATCTCATCCCTTCCCCAATATCGCGCCACACCCCTACCCCTTAATTCCCTGGTTGAACTTGATGGACATATGTCTTTTTTCGACCGTACTAACTATGTAACTATGTAACATAACATGGGGGGGGGGGGGGGGGTCTCCTGGCTGTTCACACAGGTGTGTCATTGCTGTACATTGACCATGCATTGCTTCTGTGGTATTGCAAAGGCAAAGACAAATGCTTCCAGCCATCCATTGCACTAATGGATTGGTCATCAGCTGGCTGTCTATGTCCCGCATCAATATAGACCAAAGTACAGAGGGTTAGGCTATGCTATTGTGCACCTACCTGATGCATCAGAAGGTGCGAGGCCCTTGCTAAATTCTGTGCACAGACTTTGAGATCTATACTTTAGACTGTATCTAAACCTGCTCCAACATGGACTGACATTCTGGCCTACTTTCAGCCGATGCGACTTGTCTGTCGCTGAACAGTCGCTTTTTATGTATTCAGCACCTATGTATAATGTTGTAAAAATGCTCTAGAAGCTAAAGTCGCAGAAATGTCACACATATTTGGCCTGCAACTTTCTGTGCAACAAATTCAGACAGGAAAAATCAGTATAAATCCTTAGAAAATTATCCCCCAGTGTCTCCATCTGCTGGCGGTATTGAATAAGCATTGCTGCACTGATGGGGTATGCATTAGACGAAAAAAAAGAAGAAAAAGAAGAATAATACGCCCAGAAAAGAGGCGAAAAGGAGAAAAACGTAAAAAAACGTGAAAAAAAAGTAAGAGGAAGAGAAGGGAAAAAAAGGTGGAAATGGGTTTAAAAGTGATTTCGGCGGAGAAATATATATATATATATATATATATATATATATATATATATATATACGCGCACACACACACATATATATAAACGTATTCTCCGTTGAGATATTGCAGCCGCTGCTGTGTCCAGGCCCAGGAGCCTTAGCACTGTGCTGTGATGTCACTCAATACCACTGACATCACTAGGTGTAAACAACATCTCTCCTTTGCTGTGTATGTGACTATGGAGCTGTTTGGTGATGTCGTCTATTATGGCCTTCATAGAAGCAACAGGAGATTGTTGCATCCATCTAGAACCCTCAGAACTACAGTGCTATGATGTCACTCACTTCCACAGGCCTTGCAGAGTGTAAACAACAACAACCCAGCTTTGTTGTGTATGTAACCATAGGGATTTGTGATGTCACCTAGAACCTTCACAGCAGCGACAGCTTTATGAGGAGCATCAGCACTGCTCTGCCTGAGCAGAACCATCACCGCCATAGGTTGTCAAATAACCCGGATTTAACCCACACAGGTAAGTCCAATGGGGTGCAGGCATGTCCTCTATGCTTACAGCTTCCCGTGGGTGTTGGTTTGATACCGTTTGGGGACAGCCAAGGAGGCATCTGCAGGCAACAAAGGTAGGTGTGTGCTTGTGTGTGTGTTTCCTATGCAGATCCTAAGCCCAGTGTCACATGCAAGTAGGAGGAGTAAGAAGGGTTCCTGGCAAATCCGGGTTATGGATTGCATTTAAAAAGGCCCCGTGGGAGTGCAATGGGCCCCTGTCTTGCTGCTTAGCAATAATGGTATGGGTTTAGGTTCTGCTGTGTGTACTGGTGGTTGACTGCCCCCCAGCCCAGAGTGTGCATGGAAAATTGTCTGGCAGCCTCCCTGACAGCAAGCAGTGATAGTGCCCATGAAGGGGACCTTGTTGGGCCCGCCCCTTTCACGGTTATCGCTTCTCGGCCTTTTGGCTAAGATCAAGTGTAGTATCTGTTCTTATCAGTTTAATATCTGATACGTCCCCTATCTGGGGACCATATATTAAATGGATTTTTGAGAACGGGGGCCGATTTCGAAGCTTGCTTCCGTCGCCCTATGCATTGACCCGATATGGCAGTATCTTCGGGTACAGTGCACCACCCCCTTACAGGGTTAAAAAGAAAGATTCCTACTTTCATTGCTACCTGCTTGCTGGCTAGCCAGCTAGCCAGCCCTGTGGGCCTTGCTGCTGCAGCCAAAAAACAAAAGGTGGTGCTGCTGCTGCTGCTTCTGCTGCTTCTGCTTGTGTCTGGCCGCTGTTGGAGCGTCCAGGCACAGGACTTCTGCTGCTGCTGACTAAATGGCCTCCTTAATTGGATCATTTGAGTAGCCAGCACACCTGTGCAGGTAGGGCATGACATGATAGGCAGCTGCCTTGATAGCGGGTGGGTGCTGAATGTTCCTAATTGACAAAATAAGATTAATGCTTATGAAGAAATATAAAATCTCATCCCTTCCCCAATATCGCGCCACACCCCTACCCCTTAATTCCCTGGTTGAACTTGATGGACATATGTCTTTTTTCGACCGTACTAACTATGTAACTATGTAACATAACATGGGGGGGGGGGGGGGTCTCCTGGCTGTTCACACAGGTGTGTCATTGCTGTACATTGACCATGCATTGCTTCTGTGGTATTGCAAAGGCAAAGACAAATGCTTCCAGCCATCCATTGCACTAATGGATTGGTCATCAGCTGGCTGTCTATGTCCCGCATCAATATAGACCAAAGTACAGAGGGTTAGGCTATGCTATTGTGCACCTACCTGATGCATCAGAAGGTGCGAGGCCCTTGCTAAATTCTGTGCACAGACTTTGAGATCTATACTTTAGACTGTATCTAAACCTGCTCCAACATGGACTGACATTCTGGCCTACTTTCAGCCGATGCGACTTGTCTGTCGCTGAACAGTCGCTTTTTATGTATTCAGCACCTATGTATAATGTTGTAAAAATGCTCTAGAAGCTAAAGTCGCAGAAATGTCACACATATTTGGCCTGCAACTTTCTGTGCGACAAATTCAGACAGGAAAAATCAGTATAAATCCTTAGAAAATTATCCCCCAGTGTCTCCATCTGCTGGCGGTATTGAATAAGCATTGCTGCACTGATGGGGTATGCATTAGACGAAAAAAAAGAAGAAAAAGAAGAATAATACGCCCAGAAAAGAGGCGAAAAGGAGAAAAACGTAAAAAAACGTGAAAAAAAAGTAAGAGGAAGAGAAGGGAAAAAAAGGTGGAAATGGGTTTAAAAGTGATTTCGGCGGAGAATATATATATATATATATATATATATATATATATATATACGCGCACACACACACATATATATAAACGTATTCTCCGTTGAGATATTGCAGCCGCTGCTGTGTCCAGGCCCAGGAGCCTTAGCACTGTGCTGTGATGTCACTCAATACCACTGACATCACTAGGTGTAAACAACATCTCTCCTTTGCTGTGTATGTGACTATGGAGCTGTTTGGTGATGTCGTCTATTATGGCCTTCATAGAAGCAACAGGAGATTGTTGCATCCATCTAGAACCCTCAGAACTACAGTGCTATGATGTCACTCACTTCCACAGGCCTTGCAGAGTGTAAACAACAACAACCCAGCTTTGTTGTGTATGTAACCATAGGGATTTGTGATGTCACCTAGAACCTTCACAGCAGCGACAGCTTTATGAGGAGCATCAGCACTGCTCTGCCTGAGCAGAACCATCACCGCCATAGGTTGTCAAATAACCCGGATTTAACCCACACAGGTAAGTCCAATGGGGTGCAGGCATGTCCTCTATGCTTACAGCTTCCCGTGGGTGTTGGTTTGATACCGTTTGGGGACAGCCAAGGAGGCATCTGCAGGCAACAAAGGTAGGTGTGTGCTTGTGTGTGTGTTTCCTATGCAGATCCTAAGCCCAGTGTCACATGCAAGTAGGAGGAGTAAGAAGGGTTCCTGGCAAATCCGGGTTATGGATTGCATTTAAAAAGGCCCCGTGGGAGTGCAATGGGCCCCTGTCTTGCTGCTTAGCAATAATGGTATGGGTTTAGGTTCTGCTGTGTGTACTGGTGGTTGACTGCCCCCCAGCCCAGAGTGTGCATGGAAAATTGTCTGGCAGCCTCCCTGACAGCAAGCAGTGATAGTGCCCATGAAGGGGACCTTGTTGGGCCCGCCCCTTTCACGGTTATCGCTTCTCGGCCTTTTGGCTAAGATCAAGTGTAGTATCTGTTCTTATCAGTTTAATATCTGATACGTCCCCTATCTGGGGACCATATATTAAATGGATTTTTGAGAACGGGGGCCGATTTCGAAGCTTGCTTCCGTCGCCCTATGCATTGACCCGATATGGCAGTATCTTCGGGTACAGTGCACCACCCCCTTACAGGGTTAAAAAGAAAGATTCCTACTTTCATTGCTACCTGCTTGCTGGCTAGCCAGCTAGCCAGCCCTGTGGGCCTTGCTGCTGCAGCCAAAAAACAAAAGGTGGTGCTGCTGCTGCTGCTTCTGCTGCTTCTGCTTGTGTCTGGCCGCTGTTGGAGCGTCCAGGCACAGGACTTCTGCTGCTGCTGACTAAATGGCCTCCTTAATTGGATCATTTGAGTAGCCAGCACACCTGTGCAGGTAGGGCATGACATGATAGGCAGCTGCCTTGATAGCGGGTGGGTGCTGAATGTTCCTAATTGACAAAATAAGATTAATGCTTATGAAGAAATATAAAATCTCATCCCTTCCCCAATATCGCGCCACACCCCTACCCCTTAATTCCCTGGTTGAACTTGATGGACATATGTCTTTTTTCGACCGTACTAACTATGTAACTATGTAACATAACATGGGGGGGGGGGGGGTCTCCTGGCTGTTCACACAGGTGTGTCATTGCTGTACATTGACCATGCATTGCTTCTGTGGTATTGCAAAGGCAAAGACAAATGCTTCCAGCCATCCATTGCACTAATGGATTGGTCATCAGCTGGCTGTCTATGTCCCGCATCAATATAGACCAAAGTACAGAGGGTTAGGCTATGCTATTGTGCACCTACCTGATGCATCAGAAGGTGCGAGGCCCTTGCTAAATTCTGTGCACAGACTTTGAGATCTATACTTTAGACTGTATCTAAACCTGCTCCAACATGGACTGACATTCTGGCCTACTTTCAGCCGATGCGACTTGTCTGTCGCTGACAGTCGCTTTTTATGTATTCAGCACCTATGTATAATGTTGTAAAAATGCTCTAGAAGCTAAAGTCGCAGAAATGTCACACATATTTGGCCTGCAACTTTCTGTGCGACAAATTCAGACAGGAAAAATCAGTATAAATCCTTAGAAAATTATCCCCCAGTGTCTCCATCTGCTGGCGGTATTGAATAAGCATTGCTGCACTGATGGGGTATGCATTAGACGAAAAAAAAGAAGAAAAAGAAGAATAATACGCCCAGAAAAGAGGCGAAAAGCAGAAAAGAGGCGAAAAGGAGAAAAACGTAAAAAAACGTGAAAAAAAAGTAAGAGGAAGAGAAGGGAAAAAAAGGTGGAAATGGGTTTAAAAGTGATTTCGGCGGAGAAATATATATATATATATATATATATATATATATATATATATATACGCGCACACACACACATATATATAAACGTATTCTCCGTTGAGATATTGCAGCCGCTACTGTGTCCAGGCCCAGGAGCCTTAGCACTGTGCTGTGATGTCACTCAATACCACTGACATCACTAGGTGTAAACAACATCTCTCCTTTGCTGTGTATGTGACTATGGAGCTGTTTGGTGATGTCGTCTATTATGGCCTTCATAGAAGCAACAGGAGATTGTTGCATCCATCTAGAACCCTCAGAACTACAGTGCTATGATGTCACTCACTTCCACAGGCCTTGCAGAGTGTAAACAACAACAACCCAGCTTTGTTGTGTATGTAACCATAGGGATTTGTGATGTCACCTAGAACCTTCACAGCAGCGACAGCTTTATGAGGAGCATCAGCACTGCTCTGCCTGAGCAGAACCATCACCGCCATAGGTTGTCAAATAACCCGGATTTAACCCACACAGGTAAGTCCAATGGGGTGCAGGCATGTCCTCTATGCTTACAGCTTCCCGTGGGTGTTGGTTTGATACCGTTTGGGGACAGCCAAGGAGGCATCTGCAGGCAACAAAGGTAGGTGTGTGCTTGTGTGTGTGTTTCCTATGCAGATCCTAAGCCCAGTGTCACATGCAAGTAGGAGGAGTAAGAAGGGTTCCTGGCAAATCCGGGTTATGGATTGCATTTAAAAAGGCCCCGTGGGAGTGCAATGGGCCCCTGTCTTGCTGCTTAGCAATAATGGTATGGGTTTAGGTTCTGCTGTGTGTACTGGTGGTTGACTGCCCCCCAGCCCAGAGTGTGCATGGAAAATTGTCTGGCAGCCTCCCTGACAGCAAGCAGTGATAGTGCCCATGAAGGGGACCTTGTTGGGCCCGCCCCTTTCACGGTTATCGCTTCTCGGCCTTTTGGCTAAGATCAAGTGTAGTATCTGTTCTTATCAGTTTAATATCTGATACGTCCCCTATCTGGGGACCATATATTAAATGGATTTTTGAGAACGGGGGCCGATTTCGAAGCTTGCTTCCGTCGCCCTATGCATTGACCCGATATGGCAGTATCTTCGGGTACAGTGCACCACCCCCTTACAGGGTTAAAAAGAAAGATTCCTACTTTCATTGCTACCTGCTTGCTGGCTAGCCAGCTAGCCAGCCCTGTGGGCCTTGCTGCTGCAGCCAAAAAACAAAAGGTGGTGCTGCTGCTGCTGCTTCTGCTGCTTCTGCTTGTGTCTGGCCGCTGTTGGAGCGTCCAGGCACAGGACTTCTGCTGCTGCTGACTAAATGGCCTCCTTAATTGGATCATTTGAGTAGCCAGCACACCTGTGCAGGTAGGGCATGACATGATAGGCAGCTGCCTTGATAGCGGGTGGGTGCTGAATGTTCCTAATTGACAAAATAAGATTAATGCTTATGAAGAAATATAAAATCTCATCCCTTCCCCAATATCGCGCCACACCCCTACCCCTTAATTCCCTGGTTGAACTTGATGGACATATGTCTTTTTTCGACCGTACTAACTATGTATCTATGTAACATAACATGGGGGGGGGGGGGGGGGGGGGGTCTCCTGGCTGTTCACACAGGTGTGTCATTGCTGTACATTGACCATGCATTGCTTCTGTGGTATTGCAAAGGCAAAGACAAATGCTTCCAGCCATCCATTGCACTAATGGATTGGTCATCAGCTGGCTGTCTATGTCCCGCATCAATATAGACCAAAGTACAGAGGGTTAGGCTATGCTATTGTGCACCTACCTGATGCATCAGAAGGTGCGAGGCCCTTGCTAAATTCTGTGCACAGACTTTGAGATCTATACTTTAGACTGTATCTAAACCTGCTCCAACATGGACTGACATTCTGGCCTACTTTCAGCCGATGCGACTTGTCTGTCGCTGAACAGTCGCTTTTTATGTATTCAGCACCTATGTATAATGTTGTAAAAATGCTCTAGAAGCTAAAGTCGCAGAAATGTCACACATATTTGGCCTGCAACTTTCTGTGCGACAAATTCAGACAGGAAAAATCAGTATAAATCCTTAGAAAATTATCCCCCAGTGTCTCCATCTGCTGGCGGTATTGAATAAGCATTGCTGCACTGATGGGGTATGCATTAGACGAAAAAAAAGAAGAAAAAGAAGAATAATACGCCCAGAAAAGAGGCGAAAAGGAGAAAAACGTAAAAAAACGTGAAAAAAAAGTAAGAGGAAGAGAAGGGAAAAAAAGGTGGAAATGGGTTTAAAAGTGATTTCGGCGGAGAAATATATATATATATATATATATATATATATATATATATATATATATATATACGCGCACACACACACATATATATAAACGTATTCTCCGTTGAGATATTGCAGCCGCTGCTGTGTCCAGGCCCAGGAGCCTTAGCACTGTGCTGTGATGTCACTCAATACCACTGACATCACTAGGTGTAAACAACATCTCTCCTTTGCTGTGTATGTGACTATGGAGCTGTTTGGTGATGTCGTCTATTATGGCCTTCATAGAAGCAACAGGAGATTGTTGCATCCATCTAGAACCCTCAGAACTACAGTGCTATGATGTCACTGACTTCCACAGGCCTTGCAGAGTGTAAACAACAACAACCCAGCTTTGTTGTGTATGTAACCATAGGGATTTGTGATGTCACCTAGAACCTTCACAGCAGCGACAGCTTTATGAGGAGCATCAGCACTGCTCTGCCTGAGCAGAACCATCACCGCCATAGGTTGTCAAATAACCCGGATTTAACCCACACAGGTAAGTCCAATGGGGTGCAGGCATGTCCTCTATGCTTACAGCTTCCCGTGGGTGTTGGTTTGATACCGTTTGGGGACAGCCAAGGAGGCATCTGCAGGCAACAAAGGTAGGTGTGTGCTTGTGTGTGTGTTTCCTATGCAGATCCTAAGCCCAGTGTCACATGCAAGTAGGAGGAGTAAGAAGGGTTCCTGGCAAATCCGGGTTATGGATTGCATTTAAAAAGGCCCCGTGGGAGTGCAATGGGCCCCTGTCTTGCTGCTTAGCAATAATGGTATGGGTTTAGGTTCTGCTGTGTGTACTGGTGGTTGACTGCCCCCCAGCCCAGAGTGTGCATGGAAAATTGTCTGGCAGCCTCCCTGACAGCAAGCAGTGATAGTGCCCATGAAGGGGACCTTGTTGGGCCCGCCCCTTTCACGGTTATCGCTTCTCGGCCTTTTGGCTAAGATCAAGTGTAGTATCTGTTCTTATCAGTTTAATATCTGATACGTCCCCTATCTGGGGACCATATATTAAATGGATTTTTGAGAACGGGGGCCGATTTCGAAGCTTGCTTCCGTCGCCCTATGCATTGACCCGATATGGCAGTATCTTCGGGTACAGTGCACCACCCCCTTACAGGGTTAAAAAGAAAGATTCCTACTTTCATTGCTACCTGCTTGCTGGCTAGCCAGCTAGCCAGCCCTGTGGGCCTTGCTGCTGCAGCCAAAAAACAAAAGGTGGTGCTGCTGCTGCTGCTTCTGCTGCTTCTGCTTGTGTCTGGCCGCTGTTGGAGCGTCCAGGCACAGGACTTCTGCTGCTGCTGACTAAATGGCCTCCTTAATTGGATCATTTGAGTAGCCAGCACACCTGTGCAGGTAGGGCATGACATGATAGGCAGCTGCCTTGATAGCGGGTGGGTGCTGAATGTTCCTAATTGACAAAATAAGATTAATGCTTATGAAGAAATATAAAATCTCATCCCTTCCCCAATATCGCGCCACACCCCTACCCCTTAATTCCCTGGTTGAACTTGATGGACATATGTCTTTTTTCGACCGTACTAACTATGTAACTATGTAACATAACATGGGGGGGGGGGGGGGTCTCCTGGCTGTTCACACAGGTGTGTCATTGCTGTACATTGACCATGCATTGCTTCTGTGGTATTGCAAAGGCAAAGACAAATGCTTCCAGCCATCCATTGCACTAATGGATTGGTCATCAGCTGGCTGTCTATGTCCCGCATCAATATAGACCAAAGTACAGAGGGTTAGGCTATGCTATTGTGCACCTACCTGATGCATCAGAAGGTGCGAGGCCCTTGCTAAATTCTGTGCACAGACTTTGAGATCTATACTTTAGACTGTATCTAAACCTGCTCCAACATGGACTGACATTCTGGCCTACTTTCAGCCGATGCGACTTGTCTGTCGCTGAACAGTCGCTTTTTATGTATTCAGCACCTATGTATAATGTTGTAAAAATGCTCTAGAAGCTAAAGTCGCAGAAATGTCACACATATTTGGCCTGCAACTTTCTGTGCGACAAATTCAGACAGGAACAATCAGTATAAATCCTTAGAAAATTATCCCCCAGTGTCTCCATCTGCTGGCGGTATTGAATAAGCATTGCTGCACTGATGGGGTATGCATTAGACGAAAAAAAAGAAGAAAAAGAAGAATAATACGCCCAGAAAAGAGGCGAAAAGGAGAAAAACGTAAAAAAACGTGAAAAAAAAGTAAGAGGAAGAGAAGGGAAAAAAAGGTGGAAATGGGTTTAAAAGTGATTTCGGCGGAGAATATATATATATATATATATATATATATATATATATATATATATACGCGCACACACACACATATATATAAACGTATTCTCCGTTGAGATATTGCAGCCGCTGCTGTGTCCAGGCCCAGGAGCCTTAGCACTGTGCTGTGATGTCACTCAATACCACTGACATCACTAGGTGTAAACAACATCTCTCCTTTGCTGTGTATGTGACTATGGAGCTGTTTGGTGATGTCGTCTATTATGGCCTTCATAGAAGCAACAGGAGATTGTTGCATCCATCTAGAACCCTCAGAACTACAGTGCTATGATGTCACTCACTTCCACAGGCCTTGCAGAGTGTAAACAACAACAACCCAGCTTTGTTGTGTATGTAACCATAGGGATTTGTGATGTCACCTAGAACCTTCACAGCAGCGACAGCTTTATGAGGAGCATCAGCACTGCTCTGCCTGAGCAGAACCATCACCGCCATAGGTTGTCAAATAACCCGGATTTAACCCACACAGGTAAGTCCAATGGGGTGCAGGCATGTCCTCTATGCTTACAGCTTCCCGTGGGTGTTGGTTTGATACCGTTTGGGGACAGCCAAGGAGGCATCTGCAGGCAACAAAGGTAGGTGTGTGCTTGTGTGTGTGTTTCCTATGCAGATCCTAAGCCCAGTGTCACATGCAAGTAGGAGGAGTAAGAAGGGTTCCTGGCAAATCCGGGTTATGGATTGCATTTAAAAAGGCCCCGTGGGAGTGCAATGGGCCCCTGTCTTGCTGCTTAGCAATAATGGTATGGGTTTAGGTTCTGCTGTGTGTACTGGTGGTTGACTGCCCCCCAGCCCAGAGTGTGCATGGAAAATTGTCTGGCAGCCTCCCTGACAGCAAGCAGTGATAGTGCCCATGAAGGGGACCTTGTTGGGCCCGCCCCTTTCACGGTTATCGCTTCTCGGCCTTTTGGCTAAGATCAAGTGTAGTATCTGTTCTTATCAGTTTAATATCTGATACGTCCCCTATCTGGGGACCATATATTAAATGGATTTTTGAGAACGGGGGCCGATTTCGAAGCTTGCTTCCGTCGCCCTATGCATTGACCCGATATGGCAGTATCTTCGGGTACAGTGCACCACCCCCTTACAGGGTTAAAAAGAAAGATTCCTACTTTCATTGCTACCTGCTTGCTGGCTAGCCAGCTAGCCAGCCCTGTGGGCCTTGCTGCTGCAGCCAAAAAACAAAAGGTGGTGCTGCTGCTGCTGCTTCTGCTGCTTCTGCTTGTGTCTGGCCGCTGTTGGAGCGTCCAGGCACAGGACTTCTGCTGCTGCTGACTAAATGGCCTCCTTAATTGGATCATTTGAGTAGCCAGCACACCTGTGCAGGTAGGGCATGACATGATAGGCAGCTGCCTTGATAGCGGGTGGGTGCTGAATGTTCCTAATTGACAAAATAAGATTAATGCTTATGAAGAAATATAAAATCTCATCCCTTCCCCAATATCGCGCCACACCCCTACCCCTTAATTCCCTGGTTGAACTTGATGGACATATGTCTTTTTTCGACCGTACTAACTATGTAACTATGTAACATAACATGGGGGGGGGGGGGGTCTCCTGGCTGTTCACACAGGTGTGTCATTGCTGTACATTGACCATGCATTGCTTCTGTGGTATTGCAAAGGCAAAGACAAATGCTTCCAGCCATCCATTGCACTAATGGATTGGTCATCAGCTGGCTGTCTATGTCCCGCATCAATATAGACCAAAGTACAGAGGGTTAGGCTATGCTATTGTGCACCTACCTGATGCATCAGAAGGTGCGAGGCCCTTGCTAAATTCTGTGCACAGACTTTGAGATCTATACTTTAGACTGTATCTAAACCTGCTCCAACATGGACTGACATTCTGGCCTACTTTCAGCCGATGCGACTTGTCTGTCGCTGAACAGTCGCTTTTTATGTATTCAGCACCTATGTATAATGTTGTAAAAATGCTCTAGAAGCTAAAGTCGCAGAAATGTCACACATATTTGGCCTGCAACTTTCTGTGCGACAAATTCAGACAGGAAAAATCAGTATAAATCCTTAGAAAATTATCCCCCAGTGTCTCCATCTGCTGGCGGTATTGAATAAGCATTGCTGCACTGATGGGGTATGCATTAGACGAAAAAAAAGAAGAAAAAGAAGAATAATACGCCCAGAAAAGAGGCGAAAAGGAGAAAAACGTAAAAAAACGTGAAAAAAAAGTAAGAGGAAGAGAAGGGAAAAAAAGGTGGAAATGGGTTTAAAAGTGATTTCGGCGGAGAAATATATATATATATATATATATATATATATATATATATATATACGCGCACACACACACATATATATAAACGTATTCTCCGTTGAGATATTGCAGCCGCTACTGTGTCCAGGCCCAGGAGCCTTAGCACTGTGCTGTGATGTCACTCAATACCACTGACATCACTAGGTGTAAACAACATCTCTCCTTTGCTGTGTATGTGACTATGGAGCTGTTTGGTGATGTCGTCTATTATGGCCTTCATAGAAGCAACAGGAGATTGTTGCATCCATCTAGAACCCTCAGAACTACAGTGCTATGATGTCACTCACTTCCACAGGCCTTGCAGAGTGTAAACAACAACAACCCAGCTTTGTTGTGTATGTAACCATAGGGATTTGTGATGTCACCTAGAACCTTCACAGCAGCGACAGCTTTATGAGGAGCATCAGCACTGCTCTGCCTGAGCAGAACCATCACCGCCATAGGTTGTCAAATAACCCGGATTTAACCCACACAGGTAAGTCCAATGGGGTGCAGGCATGTCCTCTATGCTTACAGCTTCCCGTGGGTGTTGGTTTGATACCGTTTGGGGACAGCCAAGGAGGCATCTGCAGGCAACAAAGGTAGGTGTGTGCTTGTGTGTGTGTTTCCTATGCAGATCCTAAGCCCAGTGTCACATGCAAGTAGGAGGAGTAAGAAGGGTTCCTGGCAAATCCGGGTTATGGATTGCATTTAAAAAGGCCCCGTGGGAGTGCAATGGGCCCCTGTCTTGCTGCTTAGCAATAATGGTATGGGTTTAGGTTCTGCTGTGTGTACTGGTGGTTGACTGCCCCCCAGCCCAGAGTGTGCATGGAAAATTGTCTGGCAGCCTCCCTGACAGCAAGCAGTGATAGTGCCCATGAAGGGGACCTTGTTGGGCCCGCCCCTTTCACGGTTATCGCTTCTCGGCCTTTTGGCTAAGATCAAGTGTAGTATCTGTTCTTATCAGTTTAATATCTGATACGTCCCCTATCTGGGGACCATATATTAAATGGATTTTTGAGAACGGGGGCCGATTTCGAAGCTTGCTTCCGTCGCCCTATGCATTGACCCGATATGGCAGTATCTTCGGGTACAGTGCACCACCCCCTTACAGGGTTAAAAAGAAAGATTCCTACTTTCATTGCTACCTGCTTGCTGGCTAGCCAGCTAGCCCAGCCCTGTGGGCCTTGCTGCTGCAGCCAAAAAACAAAAGGTGGTGCTGCTGCTGCTGCTTCTGCTGCTTCTGCTTGTGTCTGGCCGCTGTTGGAGCGTCCAGGCACAGGACTTCTGCTGCTGCTGACTAAATGGCCTCCTTAATTGGATCATTTGAGTAGCCAGCACACCTGTGCAGGTAGGGCATGACATGATAGGCAGCTGCCTTGATAGCGGGTGGGTGCTGAATGTTCCTAATTGACAAAATAAGATTAATGCTTATGAAGAAATATAAAATCTCATCCCTTCCCCAATATCGCGCCACACCCCTACCCCTTAATTCCCTGGTTGAACTTGATGGACATATGTCTTTTTTCGACCGTACTAACTATGTAACTATGTAACATAACATGGGGGGGGGGGGGGGGTCTCCTGGCTGTTCACACAGGTGTGTCATTGCTGTACATTGACCATGCATTGCTTCTGTGGTATTGCAAAGGCAAAGACAAATGCTTCCAGCCATCCATTGCACTAATGGATTGGTCATCAGCTGGCTGTCTATGTCCCGCATCAATATAGACCAAAGTACAGAGGGTTAGGCTATGCTATTGTGCACCTACCTGATGCATCAGAAGGTGCGAGGCCCTTGCTAAATTCTGTGCACAGACTTTGAGATCTATACTTTAGACTGTATCTAAACCTGCTCCAACATGGACTGACATTCTGGCCTACTTTCAGCCGATGCGACTTGTCTGTCGCTGAACAGTCGCTTTTTATGTATTCAGCACCTATGTATAATGTTGTAAAAATGCTCTAGAAGCTAAAGTCGCAGAAATGTCACACATATTTGGCCTGCAACTTTCTGTGCGACAAATTCAGACAGGAAAAATCAGTATAAATCCTTAGAAAATTATCCCCCAGTGTCTCCATCTGCTGGCGGTATTGAATAAGCATTGCTGCACTGATGGGGTATGCATTAGACGAAAAAAAAGAAGAAAAAGAAGAA
The DNA here is from genome assembly GCF_029499605.1 of Hyla sarda. Lineage (NCBI taxonomy): Eukaryota > Metazoa > Chordata > Amphibia > Anura > Hylidae > Hyla > Hyla sarda. The sequence continues at coordinate 40,927 of NW_026608238.1, forward strand.
TAATACGCCCAGAAAAGAGGCGAAAAGGAGAAAAACGTAAAAAAACGTGAAAAAAAAGTAAGAGGAAGAGAAGGGAAAAAAAGGTGGAAATGGGTTTAAAAGTGATTTCGGCGGAGAAATATATATATATATATATATATATATATATATATATATATATACGCGCACACACACACATATATATAAACGTATTCTCCGTTGAGATATTGCAGCCGCTGCTGTGTCCAGGCCCAGGAGCCTTAGCACTGTGCTGTGATGTCACTCAATACCACTGACATCACTAGGTGTAAACAACATCTCTCCTTTGCTGTGTATGTGACTATGGAGCTGTTGGTGATGTCGTCTATTATGGCCTTCATAGAAGCAACAGGAGATTGTTGCATCCATCTAGAACCCTCAGAACTACAGTGCTATGATGTCACTCACTTCCACAGGCCTTGCAGAGTGTAAACAACAACAACCCAGCTTTGTTGTGTATGTAACCATAGGGATTTGTGATGTCACCTAGAACCTTCACAGCAGCGACAGCTTTATGAGGAGCATCAGCACTGCTCTGCCTGAGCAGAACCATCACCGCCATAGGTTGTCAAATAACCCGGATTTAACCCACACAGGTAAGTCCAATGGGGTGCAGGCATGTCCTCTATGCTTACAGCTTCCCGTGGGTGTTGGTTTGATACCGTTTGGGGACAGCCAAGGAGGCATCTGCAGGCAACAAAGGTAGGTGTGTGCTTGTGTGTGTGTTTCCTATGCAGATCCTAAGCCCAGTGTCACATGCAAGTAGGAGGAGTAAGAAGGGTTCCTGGCAAATCCGGGTTATGGATTGCATTTAAAAAGGCCCCGTGGGAGTGCAATGGGCCCCTGTCTTGCTGCTTAGCAATAATGGTATGGGTTTAGGTTCTGCTGTGTGTACTGGTGGTTGACTGCCCCCCAGCCCAGAGTGTGCATGGAAAATTGTCTGGCAGCCTCCCTGACAGCAAGCAGTGATAGTGCCCCATGAAGGGGACCTTGTTGGGCCCGCCCCTTTCACGGTTATCGCTTCTCGGCCTTTTGGCTAAGATCAAGTGTAGTATCTGTTCTTATCAGTTTAATATCTGATACGTCCCCTATCTGGGGACCATATATTAAATGGATTTTTGAGAACGGGGGCCGATTTCGAAGCTTGCTTCCGTCGCCCTATGCATTGACCCGATATGGCAGTATCTTCGGGTACAGTGCACCACCCCCTTACAGGGTTAAAAAGAAAGATTCCTACTTTCATTGCTACCTGCTTGCTGGCTAGCCAGCTAGCCAGCCCTGTGGGCCTTGCTGCTGCAGCCAAAAAACAAAAGGTGGTGCTGCTGCTGCTGCTTCTGCTGCTTCTGCTTGTGTCTGGCCGCTGTTGGAGCGTCCAGGCACAGGACTTCTGCTGCTGCTGACTAAATGGCCTCCTTAATTGGATCATTTGAGTAGCCAGCACACCTGTGCAGGTAGGGCATGACATGATAGGCAGCTGCCTTGATAGCGGGTGGGTGCTGAATGTTCCTAATTGACAAAATAAGATTAATGCTTATGAAGAAATATAAAATCTCATCCCTTCCCCAATATCGCGCCACACCCCTACCCCTTAATTCCCTGGTTGAACTTGATGGACATATGTCTTTTTTCGACCGTACTAACTATGTAACTATGTAACATAACATGGGGGGGGGGGGGGGTCTCCTGGCTGTTCACACAGGTGTGTCATTGCTGTACATTGACCATGCATTGCTTCTGTGGTATTGCAAAGGCAAAGACAAATGCTTCCAGCCATCCATTGCACTAATGGATTGGTCATCAGCTGGCTGTCTATGTCCCGCATCAATATAGACCAAAGTACAGAGGGTTAGGCTATGCTATTGTGCACCTACCTGATGCATCAGAAGGTGCGAGGCCCTTGCTAAATTCTGTGCACAGACTTTGAGATCTATACTTTAGACTGTATCTAAACCTGCTCCAACATGGACTGACATTCTGGCCTACTTTCAGCCGATGCGACTTGTCTGTCGCTGAACAGTCGCTTTTTATGTATTCAGCACCTATGTATAATGTTGTAAAAATGCTCTAGAAGCTAAAGTCGCAGAAATGTCACACATATTTGGCCTGCAACTTTCTGTGCGACAAATTCAGACAGGAAAAATCAGTATAAATCCTTAGAAAATTATCCCCCAGTGTCTCCATCTGCTGGCGGTATTGAATAAGCATTGCTGCACTGATGGGGTATGCATTAGACGAAAAAAAAGAAGAAAAAAGAAGAATAATACGCCCAGAAAAGAGGCGAAAAGGAGAAAAACGTAAAAAAACGTGAAAAAAAAGTAAGAGGAAGAGAAGGGAAAAAAAGGTGGAAATGGGTTTAAAAGTGATTTCGGCGGAGAAATATATATATATATATATATATATATATATATATACGCGCACACACACACATATATATAAACGTATTCTCCGTTGAGATATTGCAGCCGCTGCTGTGTCCAGGCCCAGGAGCCTTAGCACTGTGCTGTGATGTCACTCAATACCACTGACATCACTAGGTGTAAACAACATCTCTCCTTTGCTGTGTATGTGACTATGGAGCTGTTTGGTGATGTCGTCTATTATGGCCTTCATAGAAGCAACAGGAGATTGTTGCATCCATCTAGAACCCTCAGAACTACAGTGCTATGATGTCACTCACTTCCACAGGCCTTGCAGAGTGTAAACAACAACAACCCAGCTTTGTTGTGTATGTAACCATAGGGATTTGTGATGTCACCTAGAACCTTCACAGCAGCGACAGCTTTATGAGGAGCATCAGCACTGCTCTGCCTGAGCAGAACCATCACCGCCATAGGTTGTCAAATAACCCGGATTTAACCCACACAGGTAAGTCCAATGGGGTGCAGGCATGTCCTCTATGCTTACAGCTTCCCGTGGGTGTTGGTTTGATACCGTTTGGGGACAGCCAAGGAGGCATCTGCAGGCAACAAAGGTAGGTGTGTGCTTGTGTGTGTGTTTCCTATGCAGATCCTAAGCCCAGTGTCACATGCAAGTAGGAGGAGTAAGAAGGGTTCCTGGCAAATCCGGGTTATGGATTGCATTTAAAAAGGCCCCGTGGGAGTGCAATGGGCCCCTGTCTTGCTGCTTAGCAATAATGGTATGGGTTTAGGTTCTGCTGTGTGTACTGGTGGTTGACTGCCCCCAGCCCAGAGTGTGCATGGAAAATTGTCTGGCAGCCTCCCTGACAGCAAGCAGTGATAGTGCCCATGAAGGGGACCTTGTTGGGCCCGCCCCTTTCACGGTTATCGCTTCTCGGCCTTTTGGCTAAGATCAAGTGTAGTATCTGTTCTTATCAGTTTAATATCTGATACGTCCCCTATCTGGGGACCATATATTAAATGGATTTTTGAGAACGGGGGCCGATTTCGAGCCGATTTCGAAGCTTGCTTCCGTCGCCCTATGCATTGACCCGATATGGCAGTATCTTCGGGTACAGTGCACCACCCCCTTACAGGGTTAAAAAGAAAGATTCCTACTTTCATTGCTACCTGCTTGCTGGCTAGCCAGCTAGCCAGCCCTGTGGGCCTTGCTGCTGCAGCCAAAAAACAAAAGGTGGTGCTGCTGCTTCTGCTGCTTCTGCTTGTGTCTGGCCGCTGTTGGAGCGTCCAGGCACAGGACTTCTGCTGCTGCTGACTAAATGGCCTCCTTAATTGGATCATTTGAGTAGCCAGCACACCTGTGCAGGTAGGGCATGACATGATAGGCAGCTGCCTTGATAGCGGGTGGGTGCTGAATGTTCCTAATTGACAAAATAAGATTAATGCTTATGAAGAAATATAAAATCTCATCCCTTCCCCAATATCGCGCCACACCCCTACCCCTTAATTCCCTGGTTGAACTTGATGGACATATGTCTTTTTTCGACCGTACTAACTATGTAACTATGTAACATAACATGGGGGGGGGGGGGGGGTCTCCTGGCTGTTCACACAGGTGTGTCATTGCTGTACATTGACCATGCATTGCTTCTGTGGTATTGCAAAGGCAAAGACAAATGCTTCCAGCCATCCATTGCACTAATGGATTGGTCATCAGCTGGCTGTCTATGTCCCGCATCAATATAGACCAAAGTACAGAGGGTTAGGCTATGCTATTGTGCACCTACCTGATGCATCAGAAGGTGCGAGGCCCTTGCTAAATTCTGTGCACAGACTTTGAGATCTATACTTTAGACTGTATCTAAACCTGCTCCAACATGGACTGACATTCTGGCCTACTTTCAGCCGATGCGACTTGTCTGTCGCTGAACAGTCGCTTTTTATGTATTCAGCACCTATGTATAATGTTGTAAAAATGCTCTAGAAGCTAAAGTCGCAGAAATGTCACACATATTTGGCCTGCAACTTTCTGTGCGACAAATTCAGACAGGAAAAATCAGTATAAATCCTTAGAAAATTATCCCCCAGTGTCTCCATCTGCTGGCGGTATTGAATAAGCATTGCTGCACTGATGGGGTATGCATTAGACGAAAAAAAAGAAGAAAAAGAAGAATAATACGCCCAGAAAAGAGGCGAAAAGGAGAAAAACGTAAAAAAACGTGAAAAAAAAGTAAGAGGAAGAGAAGGGAAAAAAAGGTGGAAATGGGTTTAAAAGTGATTTCGGCGGAGAAATATATATATATATATATATATATATATATATATATATATATACGCGCACACACACACATATATATAAACGTATTCTCCGTTGAGATATTGCAGCCGCTGCTGTGTCCAGGCCCAGGAGCCTTAGCACTGTGCTGTGATGTCACTCAATACCACTGACATCACTAGGTGTAAACAACATCTCTCCTTTGCTGTGTATGTGACTATGGAGCTGTTTGGTGATGTCGTCTATTATGGCCTTCATAGAAGCAACAGGAGATTGTTGCATCCATCTAGAACCCTCAGAACTACAGTGCTATGATGTCACTCACTTCCACAGGCCTTGCAGAGTGTAAACAACAACAACCCAGCTTTGTTGTGTATGTAACCATAGGGATTTGTGATGTCACCTAGAACCTTCACAGCAGCGACAGCTTTATGAGGAGCATCAGCACTGCTCTGCCTGAGCAGAACCATCACCGCCATAGGTTGTCAAATAACCCGGATTTAACCCACACAGGTAAGTCCAATGGGGTGCAGGCATGTCCTCTATGCTTACAGCTTCCCGTGGGTGTTGGTTTGATACCGTTTGGGGACAGCCAAGGAGGCATCTGCAGGCAACAAAGGTAGGTGTGTGCTTGTGTGTGTGTTTCCTATGCAGATCCTAAGCCCAGTGTCACATGCAAGTAGGAGGAGTAAGAAGGGTTCCTGGCAAATCCGGGTTATGGATTGCATTTAAAAAGGCCCCGTGGGAGTGCAATGGGCCCCTGTCTTGCTGCTTAGCAATAATGGTATGGGTTTAGGTTCTGCTGTGTGTACTGGTGGTTGACTGCCCCCCAGCCCAGAGTGTGCATGGAAAATTGTCTGGCAGCCTCCCTGACAGCAAGCAGTGATAGTGCCCATGAAGGGGACCTTGTTGGGCCCGCCCCTTTCACGGTTATCGCTTCTCGGCCTTTTGGCTAAGATCAAGTGTAGTATCTGTTCTTATCAGTTTAATATCTGATACGTCCCCTATCTGGGGACCATATATTAAATGGATTTTTGAGAACGGGGGCCGATTTCGAAGCTTGCTTCCGTCGCCCTATGCATTGACCCGATATGGCAGTATCTTCGGGTACAGTGCACCACCCCCTTACAGGGTTAAAAAGAAAGATTCCTACTTTCATTGCTACCTGCTTGCTGGCTAGCCAGCTAGCCAGCCCTGTGGGCCTTGCTGCTGCAGCCAAAAAACAAAAGGTGGTGCTGCTGCTGCTGCTTCTGCTGCTTCTGCTTGTGTCTGGCCGCTGTTGGAGCGTCCAGGCACAGGACTTCTGCTGCTGCTGACTAAATGGCCTCCTTAATTGGATCATTTGAGTAGCCAGCACACCTGTGCAGGTAGGGCATGACATGATAGGCAGCTGCCTTGATAGCGGGTGGGTGCTGAATGTTCCTAATTGACAAAATAAGATTAATGCTTATGAAGAAATATAAAATCTCATCCCTTCCCCAATATCGCGCCACACCCCTACCCCTTAATTCCCTGGTTGAACTTGATGGACATATGTCTTTTTTCGACCGTACTAACTATGTAACTATGTAACATAACATGGGGGGGGGGGGGGGGGTCTCCTGGCTGTTCACACAGGTGTGTCATTGCTGTACATTGACCATGCATTGCTTCTGTGGTATTGCAAAGGCAAAGACAAATGCTTCCAGCCATCCATTGCACTAATGGATTGGTCATCAGCTGGCTGTCTATGTCCCGCATCAATATAGACCAAAGTACAGAGGGTTAGGCTATGCTATTGTGCACCTACCTGATGCATCAGAAGGTGCGAGGCCCTTGCTAAATTCTGTGCACAGACTTTGAGATCTATACTTTAGACTGTATCTAAACCTGCTCCAACATGGACTGACATTCTGGCCTACTTTCAGCCGATGCGACTTGTCTGTCGCTGAACAGTCGCTTTTTATGTATTCAGCACCTATGTATAATGTTGTAAAAATGCTCTAGAAGCTAAAGTCGCAGAAATGTCACACATATTTGGCCTGCAACTTTCTGTGCGACAAATTCAGACAGGAAAAATCAGTATAAATCCTTAGAAAATTATCCCCCAGTGTCTCCATCTGCTGGCGGTATTGAATAAGCATTGCTGCACTGATGGGGTATGCATTAGACGAAAAAAAAGAAGAAAAAGAAGAATAATACGCCCAGAAAAGAGGCGAAAAGGAGAAAAACGTAAAAAAACGTGAAAAAAAAGTAAGAGGAAGAGAAGGGAAAAAAAGGTGGAAATGGGTTTAAAAGTGATTTCGGCGGAGAAATATATATATATATATATATATATATATATATATATATATATATACGCGCACACACACACATATATATAAACGTATTCTCCGTTGAGATATTGCAGCCGCTGCTGTGTCCAGGCCCAGGAGCCTTAGCACTGTGCTGTGATGTCACTCAATACCACTGACATCACTAGGTGTAAACAACATCTCTCCTTTGCTGTGTATGTGACTATGGAGCTGTTTGGTGATGTCGTCTATTATGGCCTTCATAGAAGCACAGGAGATTGTTGCATCCATCTAGAACCCTCAGAACTACAGTGCTATGATGTCACTCACTTCCACAGGCCTTGCAGAGTGTAAACAACAACAACCCAGCTTTGTTGTGTATGTAACCATAGGGATTTGTGATGTCACCTAGAACCTTCACAGCAGCGACAGCTTTATGAGGAGCATCAGCACTGCTCTGCCTGAGCAGAACCATCACCGCCATAGGTTGTCAAATAACCCGGATTTAACCCACACAGGTAAGTCCAATGGGGTGCAGGCATGTCCTCTATGCTTACAGCTTCCCGTGGGTGTTGGTTTGATACCGTTTGGGGACAGCCAAGGAGGCATCTGCAGGCAACAAAGGTAGGTGTGTGCTTGTGTGTGTGTTTCCTATGCAGATCCTAAGCCCAGTGTCACATGCAAGTAGGAGGAGTAAGAAGGGTTCCTGGCAAATCCGGGTTATGGATTGCATTTAAAAAGGCCCCGTGGGAGTGCAATGGGCCCCTGTCTTGCTGCTTAGCAATAATGGTATGGGTTTAGGTTCTGCTGTGTGTACTGGTGGTTGACTGCCCCCCAGCCCAGAGTGTGCATGGAAAATTGTCTGGCAGCCTCCCTGACAGCAAGCAGTGATAGTGCCCATGAAGGGGACCTTGTTGGGCCCGCCCCTTTCACGGTTATCGCTTCTCGGCCTTTTGGCTAAGATCAAGTGTAGTATCTGTTCTTATCAGTTTAATATCTGATACGTCCCCTATCTGGGGACCATATATTAAATGGATTTTTGAGAACGGGGGCCGATTTCGAAGCTTGCTTCCGTCGCCCTATGCATTGACCCGATATGGCAGTATCTTCGGGTACAGTGCACCACCCCCTTACAGGGTTAAAAAGAAAGATTCCTACTTTCATTGCTACCTGCTTGCTGGCTAGCCAGCTAGCCAGCCCTGTGGGCCTTGCTGCTGCAGCCAAAAAACAAAAGGTGGTGCTGCTGCTGCTGCTTCTGCTGCTTCTGCTTGTGTCTGGCCGCTGTTGGAGCGTCCAGGCACAGGACTTCTGCTGCTGCTGGCCTCCTTAATTGGATCATTTGAGTAGCCAGCACACCTGTGCAGGTAGGGCATGACATGATAGGCAGCTGCCTTGATAGCGGGTGGGTGCTGAATGTTCCTAATTGACAAAATAAGATTAATGCTTATGAAGAAATATAAAATCTCATCCCTTCCCCAATATCGCGCCACACCCCTACCCCTTAATTCCCTGGTTGAACTTGATGGACATATGTCTTTTTTCGACCGTACTAACTATGTAACTATGTAACATAACATGGGGGGGGGGGGGGGTCTCCTGGCTGTTCACACAGGTGTGTCATTGCTGTACATTGACCATGCATTGCTTCTGTGGTATTGCAAAGGCAAAGACAAATGCTTCCAGCCATCCATTGCACTAATGGATTGGTCATCAGCTGGCTGTCTATGTCCCGCATCAATATAGACCAAAGTACAGAGGGTTAGGCTATGCTATTGTGCACCTACCTGATGCATCAGAAGGTGCGAGGCCCTTGCTAAATTCTGTGCACAGACTTTGAGATCTATACTTTAGACTGTATCTAAACCTGCTCCAACATGGACTGACATTCTGGCCTACTTTCAGCCGATGCGACTTGTCTGTCGCTGAACAGTCGCTTTTTATGTATTCAGCACCTATGTATAATGTTGTAAAAATGCTCTAGAAGCTAAAGTCGCAGAAATGTCACACATATTTGGCCTGCAACTTTCTGTGCGACAAATTCAGACAGGAAAAATCAGTATAAATCCTTAGAAAATTATCCCCCAGTGTCTCCATCTGCTGGCGGTATTGAATAAGCATTGCTGCACTGATGGGGTATGCATTAGACGAAAAAAAAGAAGAAAAAGAAGAATAATACGCCCAGAAAAGAGGCGAAAAGGAGAAAAACGTAAAAAAACGTGAAAAAAAAGTAAGAGGAAGAGAAGGGAAAAAAAGGTGGAAATGGGTTTAAAAGTGATTTCGGCGGAGAAATATATATATATATATATATATATATATATATATATATATATATACGCGCACACACACACATATATATAAACGTATTCTCCGTTGAGATATTGCAGCCGCTGCTGTGTCCAGGCCCAGGAGCCTTAGCACTGTGCTGTGATGTCACTCAATACCACTGACATCACTAGGTGTAAACAACATCTCTCCTTTGCTGTGTATGTGACTATGGAGCTGTTTGGTGATGTCGTCTATTATGGCCTTCATAGAAGCAACAGGAGATTGTTGCATCCATCTAGAACCCTCAGAACTACAGTGCTATGATGTCACTCACTTCCACAGGCCTTGCAGAGTGTAAACAACAACAACCCAGCTTTGTTGTGTATGTAACCATAGGGATTTGTGATGTCACCTAGAACCTTCACAGCAGCGACAGCTTTATGAGGAGCATCAGCACTGCTCTGTCTGAGCAGAACCATCACCGCCATAGGTTGTCAAATAACCCAGATTTAACCCACACAGGTAAGTCCAATGGGGTGCAGGCATGTCCTCTATGCTTACAGCTTCCCGTGGGTGTTGGTTTGATACCGTTTGGGGACAGCCAAGGAGGCATCTGCAGGCAACAAAGGTAGGTGTGTGCTTGTGTGTGTGTTTCCTATGCAGATCCTAAGCCCAGTGTCACATGCAAGTAGGAGGAGTAAGAAGGGTTCCTGGCAAATCCGGGTTATGGATTGCATTTAAAAAGGCCCCGTGGGAGTGCAATGGGCCCCTGTCTTGCTGCTTAGCAATAATGGTATGGGTTTAGGTTCTGCTGTGTGTACTGGTGGTTGACTGCCCCCCAGCCCAGAGTGTGCATGGAAAATTGTCTGGCAGCCTCCCTGACAGCAAGCAGTGATAGTGCCCATGAAGGGGACCTTGTTGGGCCCGCCCCTTTCACGGTTATCGCTTCTCGGCCTTTTGGCTAAGATCAAGTGTAGTATCTGTTCTTATCAGTTTAATATCTGATACGTCCCCTATCTGGGGACCATATATTAAATGGATTTTTGAGAACGGGGGCCGATTTCGAAGCTTGCTTCCGTCGCCCTATGCATTGACCCGATATGGCAGTATCTTCGGGTACAGTGCACCACCCCCTTACAGGGTTAAAAAGAAAGATTCCTACTTTCATTGCTACCTGCTTGCTGGCTAGCCAGCTAGCCAGCCCTGTGGGCCTTGCTGCTGCAGCCAAAAAACAAAAGGTGGTGCTGCTGCTGCTGCTTCTGCTGCTTCTGCTTGTGTCTGGCCGCTGTTGGAGCGTCCAGGCACAGGACTTCTGCTGCTGCTGACTAAATGGCCTCCTTAATTGGATCATTTGAGTAGCCAGCACACCTGTGCAGGTAGGGCATGACATGATAGGCAGCTGCCTTGATAGCGGGTGGGTGCTGAATGTTCCTAATTGACAAAATAAGATTAATGCTTATGAAGAAATATAAAATCTCATCCCTTCCCCAATATCGCGCCACACCCCTACCCCTTAATTCCCTGGTTGAACTTGATGGACATATGTCTTTTTTCGACCGTACTAACTATGTAACTATGTAACATAACATGGGGGGGGGGGGGGGGTCTCCTGGCTGTTCACACAGGTGTGTCATTGCTGTACATTGACCATGCATTGCTTCTGTGGTATTGCAAAGGCAAAGACAAATGCTTCCAGCCATCCATTGCACTAATGGATTGGTCATCAGCTGGCTGTCTATGTCCCGCATCAATATAGACCAAAGTACAGAGGGTTAGGCTATGCTATTGTGCACCTACCTGATGCATCAGAAGGTGCGAGGCCCTTGCTAAATTCTGTGCACAGACTTTGAGATCTATACTTTAGACTGTATCTAAACCTGCTCCAACATGGACTGACATTCTGGCCTACTTTCAGCCGATGCGACTTGTCTGTCGCTGAACAGTCGCTTTTTATGTATTCAGCACCTATGTATAATGTTGTAAAAATGCTCTAGAAGCTAAAGTCGCAGAAATGTCACACATATTTGGCCTGCAACTTTCTGTGCGACAAATTCAGACAGGAAAAATCAGTATAAATCCTTAGAAAATTATCCCCCAGTGTCTCCATCTGCTGGCGGTATTGAATAAGCATTGCTGCACTGATGGGGTATGCATTAGACGAAAAAAAAGAAGAAAAAGAAGAATAATACGCCCAGAAAAGAGGCGAAAAGGAGAAAAACGTAAAAAAACGTGAAAAAAAAGTAAGAGGAAGAGAAGGGAAAAAAAGGTGGAAATGGGTTTAAAAGTGATTTCGGCGGAGAAATATATATATATATATATATATATATATATATATATATACGCGCACACACACACATATATATAAACGTATTCTCCGTTGAGATATTGCAGCCGCTGCTGTGTCCAGGCCCAGGAGCCTTAGCACTGTGCTGTGATGTCACTCAATACCACTGACATCACTAGGTGTAAACAACATCTCTCCTTTGCTGTGTATGTGACTATGGAGCTGTTTGGTGATGTCGTCTATTATGGCCTTCATAGAAGCAACAGGAGATTGTTGCATCCATCTAGAACCCTCAGAACTACAGTGCTATGATGTCACTCACTTCCACAGGCCTTGCAGAGTGTAAACAACAACAACCCAGCTTTGTTGTGTATGTAACCATAGGGATTTGTGATGTCACCTAGAACCTTCACAGCAGCGACAGCTTTATGAGGAGCATCAGCACTGCTCTGCCTGAGCAGAACCATCACCGCCATAGGTTGTCAAATAACCCGGATTTAACCCACACAGGTAAGTCCAATGGGGTGCAGGCATGTCCTCTATGCTTACAGCTTCCCGTGGGTGTTGGTTTGATACCGTTTGGGGACAGCCAAGGAGGCATCTGCAGGCAACAAAGGTAGGTGTGTGCTTGTGTGTGTGTTTCCTATGCAGATCCTAAGCCCAGTGTCACATGCAAGTAGGAGGAGTAAGAAGGGTTCCTGGCAAATCCGGGTTATGGATTGCATTTAAAAAGGCCCCGTGGGAGTGCAATGGGCCCCTGTCTTGCTGCTTAGCAATAATGGTATGGGTTTAGGTTCTGCTGTGTGTACTGGTGGTTGACTGCCCCCCAGCCCAGAGTGTGCATGGAAAATTGTCTGGCAGCCTCCCTGACAGCAAGCAGTGATAGTGCCCATGAAGGGGACCTTGTTGGGCCCGCCCCTTTCACGGTTATCGCTTCTCGGCCTTTTGGCTAAGATCAAGTGTAGTATCTGTTCTTATCAGTTTAATATCTGATACGTCCCCTATCTGGGGACCATATATTAAATGGATTTTTGAGAACGGGGGCCGATTTCGAAGCTTGCTTCCGTCGCCCTATGCATTGACCCGATATGGCAGTATCTTCGGGTACAGTGCACCACCCCCTTACAGGGTTAAAAAGAAAGATTCCTACTTTCATTGCTACCTGCTTGCTGGCTAGCCAGCTAGCCAGCCCTGTGGGCCTTGCTGCTGCAGCCAAAAAACAAAAGGTGGTGCTGCTGCTGCTGCTTCTGCTGCTTCTGCTTGTGTCTGGCCGCTGTTGGAGCGTCCAGGCACAGGACTTCTGCTGCTGCTGACTAAATGGCCTCCTTAATTGGATCATTTGAGTAGCCAGCACACCTGTGCAGGTAGGGCATGACATGATAGGCAGCTGCCTTGATAGCGGGTGGGTGCTGAATGTTCCTAATTGACAAAATAAGATTAATGCTTATGAAGAAATATAAAATCTCATCCCTTCCCCAATATCGCGCCACACCCCTACCCCTTAATTCCCTGGTTGAACTTGATGGACATATGTCTTTTTTCGACCGTACTAACTATGTAACTATGTAACATAACATGGGGGGGGGGGGGGGTCTCCTGGCTGTTCACACAGGTGTGTCATTGCTGTACATTGACCATGCATTGCTTCTGTGGTATTGCAAAGGCAAAGACAAATGCTTCCAGCCATCCATTGCACTAATGGATTGGTCATCAGCTGGCTGTCTATGTCCCGCATCAATATAGACCAAAGTACAGAGGGTTAGGCTATGCTATTGTGCACCTACCTGATGCATCAGAAGGTGCGAGGCCCTTGCTAAATTCTGTGCACAGACTTTGAGATCTATACTTTAGACTGTATCTAAACCTGCTCCAACATGGACTGACATTCTGGCCTACTTTCAGCCGATGCGACTTGTCTGTCGCTGAACAGTCGCTTTTTATGTATTCAGCACCTATGTATAATGTTGTAAAAATGCTCTAGAAGCTAAAGTCGCAGAAATGTCACACATATTTGGCCTGCAACTTTCTGTGCGACAAATTCAGACAGGAAAAATCAGTATAAATCCTTAGAAAATTATCCCCCAGTGTCTCCATCTGCTGGCGGTATTGAATAAGCATTGCTGCACTGATGGGGTATGCATTAGACGAAAAAAAAGAAGAAAAAGAAGAATAATACGCCCAGAAAAGAGGCGAAAAGGAGAAAAACGTAAAAAAACGTGAAAAAAAAGTAAGAGGAAGAGAAGGGAAAAAAAGGTGGAAATGGGTTTAAAAGTGATTTCGGCGGAGAAATATATATATATATATATATATATATATATATATATATATATACGCGCACACACACACATATATATAAACGTATTCTCCGTTGAGATATTGCAGCCGCTGCTGTGTCCAGGCCCAGGAGCCTTAGCACTGTGCTGTGATGTCACTCAATACCACTGACATCACTAGGTGTAAACAACATCTCTCCTTTGCTGTGTATGTGACTATGGAGCTGTTTGGTGATGTCGTCTATTATGGCCTTCATAGAAGCAACAGGAGATTGTTGCATCCATCTAGAACCCTCAGAACTACAGTGCTATGATGTCACTCACTTCCACAGGCCTTGCAGAGTGTAAACAACAACAACCCAGCTTTGTTGTGTATGTAACCATAGGGATTTGTGATGTCACCTAGAACCTTCACAGCAGCGACAGCTTTATGAGGAGCATCAGCACTGCTCTGCCTGAGCAGAACCATCACCGCCATAGGTTGTCAAATAACCCGGATTTAACCCACACAGGTAAGTCCAATGGGGTGCAGGCATGTCCTCTATGCTTACAGCTTCCCGTGGGTGTTGGTTTGATACCGTTTGGGGACAGCCAAGGAGGCATCTGCAGGCAACAAAGGTAGGTGTGTGCTTGTGTGTGTGTTTCCTATGCAGATCCTAAGCCCAGTGTCACATGCAAGTAGGAGGAGTAAGAAGGGTTCCTGGCAAATCCGGGTTATGGATTGCATTTAAAAAGGCCCCGTGGGAGTGCAATGGGCCCCTGTCTTGCTGCTTAGCAATAATGGTATGGGTTTAGGTTCTGCTGTGTGTACTGGTGGTTGACTGCCCCCCAGCCCAGAGTGTGCATGGAAAATTGTCTGGCAGCCTCCCTGACAGCAAGCAGTGATAGTGCCCATGAAGGGGACCTTGTTGGGCCCGCCCCTTTCACGGTTATCGCTTCTCGGCCTTTTGGCTAAGATCAAGTGTAGTATCTGTTCTTATCAGTTTAATATCTGATACGTCCCCTATCTGGGGACCATATATTAAATGGATTTTTCAGAACGGGGGCCGATTTCGAAGCTTGCTTCCGTCGCCCTATGCATTGACCCGATATGGCAGTATCTTCGGGTACAGTGCACCACCCCCTTACAGGGTTAAAAAGAAAGATTCCTACTTTCATTGCTACCTGCTTGCTGGCTAGCCAGCTAGCCAGCCCTGTGGGCCTTGCTGCTGCAGCCAAAAAACAAAAGGTGGTGCTGCTGCTGCTGCTTCTGCTGCTTCTGCTTGTGTCTGGCCGCTGTTGGAGCGTCCAGGCACAGGACTTCTGCTGCTGCTGACTAAATGGCCTCCTTAATTGGATCATTTGAGTAGCCAGCACACCTGTGCAGGTAGGGCATGACATGATAGGCAGCTGCCTTGATAGCGGGTGGGTGCTGAATGTTCCTAATTGACAAAATAAGATTAATGCTTATGAAGAAATATAAAATCTCATCCCTTCCCCAATATCGCGCCACACCCCTACCCCTTAATTCCCTGGTTGAACTTGATGGACATATGTCTTTTTTCGACCGTACTAACTATGTAACTATGTAACATAACATGGGGGGGGGGGGGGGTCTCCTGGCTGTTCACACAGGTGTGTCATTGCTGTACATTGACCATGCATTGCTTCTGTGGTATTGCAAAGGCAAAGACAAATGCTTCCAGCCATCCATTGCACTAATGGATTGGTCATCAGCTGGCTGTCTATGTCCCGCATCAATATAGACCAAAGTACAGAGGGTTAGGCTATGCTATTGTGCACCTACCTGATGCATCAGAAGGTGCGAGGCCCTTGCTAAATTCTGTGCACAGACTTTGAGATCTATACTTTAGACTGTATCTAAACCTGCTCCAACATGGACTGACATTCTGGCCTACTTTCAGCCGATGCGACTTGTCTGTCGCTGAACAGTCGCTTTTTATGTATTCAGCACCTATGTATAATGTTGTAAAAATGCTCTAGAAGCTAAAGTCGCAGAAATGTCACACATATTTGGCCTGCAACTTTCTGTGCGACAAATTCAGACAGGAAAAATCAGTATAAATCCTTAGAAAATTATCCCCCAGTGTCTCCATCTGCTGGCGGTATTGAATAAGCATTGCTGCACTGATGGGGTATGCATTAGACGAAAAAAAAAGAAGAAAAAGAAGAATAATACGCCCAGAAAAGAGGCGAAAAGGAGAAAAACGTAAAAAAACGTGAAAAAAAAGTAAGAGGAAGAGAAGGGAAAAAAAGGTGGAAATGGGTTTAAAAGTGATTTCGGCGGAGAAATATATATATATATATATATATATATATATATATATATATATATATACGCGCACACACACACATATATATAAACGTATTCTCCGTTGAGATATTGCAGCCGCTGCTGTGTCCAGGCCCAGGAGCCTTAGCACTGTGCTGTGATGTCACTCAATACCACTGACATCACTAGGTGTAAACAACATCTCTCCTTTGCTGTGTATGTGACTATGGAGCTGTTTGGTGATGTCGTCTATTATGGCCTTCATAGAAGCAACAGGAGATTGTTGCATCCATCTAGAACCCTCAGAACTACAGTGCTATGATGTCACTCACTTCCACAGGCCTTGCAGAGTGTAAACAACAACAACCCAGCTTTGTTGTGTATGTAACCATAGGGATTTGTGATGTCACCTAGAACCTTCACAGCAGCGACAGCTTTATGAGGAGCATCAGCACTGCTCTGCCTGAGCAGAACCATCACCGCCATAGGTTGTCAAATAACCCGGATTTAACCCACACAGGTAAGTCCAATGGGGTGCAGGCATGTCCTCTATGCTTACAGCTTCCCGTGGGTGTTGGTTTGATACCGTTTGGGGACAGCCAAGGAGGCATCTGCAGGCAACAAAGGTAGGTGTGTGCTTGTGTGTGTGTTTCCTATGCAGATCCTAAGCCCAGTGTCACATGCAAGTAGGAGGAGTAAGAAGGGTTCCTGGCAAATTCGGGTTATGGATTGCATTTAAAAAGGCCCCGTGGGAGTGCAATGGGCCCCTGTCTTGCTGCTTAGCAATAATGGTATGGGTTTAGGTTCTGCTGTGTGTACTGGTGGTTGACTGCCCCCCAGCCCAGAGTGTGCATGGAAAATTGTCTGGCAGCCTCCCTGACAGCAAGCAGTGATAGTGCCCATGAAGGGGACCTTGTTGGGCCCGCCCCTTTCACGGTTATCGCTTCTCGGCCTTTTGGCTAAGATCAAGTGTAGTATCTGTTCTTATCAGTTTAATATCTGATACGTCCCCTATCTGGGGACCATATATTAAATGGATTTTTGAGAACGGGGGCCGATTTCGAAGCTTGCTTCCGTCGCCCTATGCATTGACCCGATATGGCAGTATCTTCGGGTACAGTGCACCACCCCCTTACAGGGTTAAAAAGAAAGATTCCTACTTTCATTGCTACCTGCTTGCTGGCTAGCCAGCTAGCCAGCCCTGTGGGCCTTGCTGCTGCAGCCAAAAAACAAAAGGTGGTGCTGCTGCTGCTGCTTCTGCTGCTTCTGCTTGTGTCTGGCCGCTGTTGGAGCGTCCAGGCACAGGACTTCTGCTGCTGCTGACTAAATGGTCTCCTTAATTGGATCATTTGAGTAGCCAGCACACCTGTGCAGGTAGGGCATGACATGATAGGCAGCTGCCTTGATAGCGGGTGGGTGCTGAATGTTCCTAATTGACAAAATAAGATTAATGCTTATGAAGAAATATAAAATCTCATCCCTTCCCCAATATCGCGCCACACCCCTACCCCTTAATTCCCTGGTTGAACTTGATGGACATATGTCTTTTTTCGACCGTACTAACTATGTAACTATGTAACATAACATGGGGGGGGGGGGGGTCTCCTGGCTGTTCACACAGGTGTGTCATTGCTGTACATTGACCATGCATTGCTTCTGTGGTATTGCAAAGGCAAAGACAAATGCTTCCAGCCATCCATTGCACTAATGGATTGGTCATCAGCTGGCTGTCTATGTCCCGCATCAATATAGACCAAAGTACAGAGGGTTAGGCTATGCTATTGTGCACCTACCTGATGCATCAGAAGGTGCGAGGCCCTTGCTAAATTCTGTGCACAGACTTTGAGATCTATACTTTAGACTGTATCTAAACCTGCTCCAACATGGACTGACATTCTGGCCTACTTTCAGCCGATGCGACTTGTCTGTCGCTGAACAGTCGCTTTTTATGTATTCAGCACCTATGTATAATGTTGTAAAAATGCTCTAGAAGCTAAAGTCGCAGAAATGTCACACATATTTGGCCTGCAACTTTCTGTGCGACAAATTCAGACAGGAAAAATCAGTATAAATCCTTAGAAAATTATCCCCCAGTGTCTCCATCTGCTGGCGGTATTGAATAAGCATTGCTGCACTGATGGGGTATGCATTAGACGAAAAAAAAGAAGAAAAAGAAGAATAATACGCCCAGAAAAGAGGCGAAAAGGAGAAAAACGTAAAAAAACGTGAAAAAAAAGTAAGAGGAAGAGAAGGGAAAAAAAGGTGGAAATGGGTTTAAAAGTGATTTCGGCGGAGAAATATATATATATATATATATATATATATATATATATATATATATATACGCGCACACACACACATATATATAAACGTATTCTCCGTTGAGATATTGCAGCCGCTGCTGTGTCCAGGCCCAGGAGCCTTAGCACTGTGCTGTGATGTCACTCAATACCACTGACATCACTAGGTGTAAACAACATCTCTCCTTTGCTGTGTATGTGACTATGGAGCTGTTTGGTGATGTCGTCTATTATGGCCTTCATAGAAGCAACAGGAGATTGTTGCATCCATCTAGAACCCTCAGAACTACAGTGCTATGATGTCACTCACTTCCACAGGCCTTGCAGAGTGTAAACAACAACAACCCAGCTTTGTTGTGTATGTAACCATAGGGATTTGTGATGTCACCTAGAACCTTCACAGCAGCGACAGCTTTATGAGGAGCATCAGCACTGCTCTGCCTGAGCAGAACCATCACCGCCATAGGTTGTCAAATAACCCGGATTTAACCCACACAGGTAAGTCCAATGGGGTGCAGGCATGTCCTCTATGCTTACAGCTTCCCGTGGGTGTTGGTTTGATACCGTTTGGGGACAGCCAAGGAGGCATCTGCAGGCAACAAAGGTAGGTGTGTGCTTGTGTGTGTGTTTCCTATGCAGATCCTAAGCCCAGTGTCACATGCAAGTAGGAGGAGTAAGAAGGGTTCCTGGCAAATTCGGGTTATGGATTGCATTTAAAAAGGCCCCGTGGGAGTGCAATGGGCCCCTGTCTTGCTGCTTAGCAATAATGGTATGGGTTTAGGTTCTGCTGTGTGTACTGGTGGTTGACTGCCCCCCAGCCCAGAGTGTGCATGGAAAATTGTCTGGCAGCCTCCCTGACAGCAAGCAGTGATAGTGCCCATGAAGGGGACCTTGTTGGGCCCGCCCCTTTCACGGTTATCGCTTCTCGGCCTTTTGGCTAAGATCAAGTGTAGTATCTGTTCTTATCAGTTTAATATCTGATACGTCCCCTATCTGGGGACCATATATTAAATGGATTTTTGAGAACGGGGGCCGATTTCGAAGCTTGCTTCCGTCGCCCTATGCATTGACCCGATATGGCAGTATCTTCGGGTACAGTGCACCACCCCCTTACAGGGTTAAAAAGAAAGATTCCTACTTTCATTGCTACCTGCTTGCTGGCTAGCCAGCTAGCCAGCCCTGTGGGCCTTGCTGCTGCAGCCAAAAAACAAAAGGTGGTGCTGCTGCTGCTGCTTCTGCTGCTTCTGCTTGTGTCTGGCCGCTGTTGGAGCGTCCAGGCACAGGACTTCTGCTGCTGCTGACTAAATGGTCTCCTTAATTGGATCATTTGAGTAGCCAGCACACCTGTGCAGGTAGGGCATGACATGATAGGCAGCTGCCTTGATAGCGGGTGGGTGCTGAATGTTCCTAATTGACAAAATAAGATTAATGCTTATGAAGAAATATAAAATCTCATCCCTTCCCCAATATCGCGCCACACCCCTACCCCTTAATTCCCTGGTTGAACTTGATGGACATATGTCTTTTTTCGACCGTACTAACTATGTAACTATGTAACATAACATGGGGGGGGGGGGGGGGGGTCTCCTGGCTGTTCACACAGGTGTGTCATTGCTGTACATTGACCATGCATTGCTTCTGTGGTATTGCAAAGGCAAAGACAAATGCTTCCAGCCATCCATTGCACTAATGGATTGGTCATCAGCTGGCTGTCTATGTCCCGCATCAATATAGACCAAAGTACAGAGGGTTAGGCTATGCTATTGTGCACCTACCTGATGCATCAGAAGGTGCGAGGCCCTTGCTAAATTCTGTGCACAGACTTTGAGATCTATACTTTAGACTGTATCTAAACCTGCTCCAACATGGACTGACATTCTGGCCTACTTTCAGCCGATGCGACTTGTCTGTCGCTGAACAGTCGCTTTTTATGTATTCAGCACCTATGTATAATGTTGTAAAAATGCTCTAGAAGCTAAAGTCGCAGAAATGTCACACATATTTGGCCTGCAACTTTCTGTGCGACAAATTCAGACAGGAAAAATCAGTATAAATCCTTAGAAAATTATCCCCCAGTGTCTCCATCTGCTGGCGGTATTGAATAAGCATTGCTGCACTGATGGGGTATGCATTAGACGAAAAAAAAGAAGAAAAAGAAGAATAATACGCCCAGAAAAGAGGCGAAAAGGAGAAAAACGTAAAAAAACGTGAAAAAAAAGTAAGAGGAAGAGAAGGGAAAAAAAGGTGGAAATGGGTTTAAAAGTGATTTCGGCGGAGAAATATATATATATATATATATATATATATATATATATATATATACGCGCACACACACACATATATATAAACGTATTCTCCGTTGAGATATTGCAGCCGCTGCTGTGTCCAGGCCCAGGAGCCTTAGCACTGTGCTGTGATGTCACTCAATACCACTGACATCACTAGGTGTAAACAACATCTCTCCTTTGCTGTGTATGTGACTATGGAGCTGTTTGGTGATGTCGTCTATTATGGCCTTCATAGAAGCAACAGGAGATTGTTGCATCCATCTAGAACCCTCAGAACTACAGTGCTATGATGTCACTCACTTCCACAGGCCTTGCAGAGTGTAAACAACAACAACCCAGCTTTGTTGTGTATGTAACCATAGGGATTTGTGATGTCACCTAGAACCTTCACAGCAGCGACAGCTTTATGAGGAGCATCAGCACTGCTCTGCCTGAGCAGAACCATCACCGCCATAGGTTGTCAAATAACCCGGATTTAACCCACACAGGTAAGTCCAATGGGGTGCAGGCATGTCCTCTATGCTTACAGCTTCCCGTGGGTGTTGGTTTGATACCGTTTGGGGACAGCCAAGGAGGCATCTGCAGGCAACAAAGGTAGGTGTGTGCTTGTGTGTGTGTTTCCTATGCAGATCCTAAGCCCAGTGTCACATGCAAGTAGGAGGAGTAAGAAGGGTTCCTGGCAAATCCGGGTTATGGATTGCATTTAAAAAGGCCCCGTGGGAGTGCAATGGGCCCCTGTCTTGCTGCTTAGCAATAATGGTATGGGTTTAGGTTCTGCTGTGTGTACTGGTGGTTGACTGCCCCCCAGCCCAGAGTGTGCATGGAAAATTGTCTGGCAGCCTCCCTGACAGCAAGCAGTGATAGTGCCCATGAAGGGGACCTTGTTGGGCCCGCCCCTTTCACGGTTATCGCTTCTCGGCCTTTTGGCTAAGATCAAGTGTAGTATCTGTTCTTATCAGTTTAATATCTGATACGTCCCCTATCTGGGGACCATATATTAAATGGATTTTTGAGAACGGGGGCCGATTTCGAAGCTTGCTTCCGTCGCCCTATGCATTGACCCGATATGGCAGTATCTTCGGGTACAGTGCACCACCCCCTTACAGGGTTAAAAAGAAAGATTCCTACTTTCATTGCTACCTGCTTGCTGGCTAGCCAGCTAGCCAGCCCTGTGGGCCTTGCTGCTGCAGCCAAAAAACAAAAGGTGGTGCTGCTGCTGCTGCTTCTGCTGCTTCTGCTTGTGTCTGGCCGCTGTTGGAGCGTCCAGGCACAGGACTTCTGCTGCTGCTGACTAAATGGCCTCCTTAATTGGATCATTTGAGTAGCCAGCACACCTGTGCAGGTAGGGCATGACATGATAGGCAGCTGCCTTGATAGCGGGTGGGTGCTGAATGTTCCTAATTGACAAAATAAGATTAATGCTTATGAAGAAATATAAAATCTCATCCCTTCCCCAATATCGCGCCACACCCCTACCCCTTAATTCCCTGGTTGAACTTGATGGACATATGTCTTTTTTCGACCGTACTAACTATGTAACTATGTAACATAACATGGGGGGGGGGGGGGTCTCCTGGCTGTTCACACAGGTGTGTCATTGCTGTACATTGACCATGCATTGCTTCTGTGGTATTGCAAAGGCAAAGACAAATGCTTCCAGCCATCCATTGCACTAATGGATTGGTCATCAGCTGGCTGTCTATGTCCCGCATCAATATAGACCAAAGTACAGAGGGTTAGGCTATGCTATTGTGCACCTACCTGATGCATCAGAAGGTGCGAGGCCCTTGCTAAATTCTGTGCACAGACTTTGAGATCTATACTTTAGACTGTATCTAAACCTGCTCCAACATGGACTGACATTCTGGCCTACTTTCAGCCGATGCGACTTGTCTGTCGCTGAACAGTCGCTTTTTATGTATTCAGCACCTATGTATAATGTTGTAAAAATGCTCTAGAAGCTAAAGTCGCAGAAATGTCACACATATTTGGCCTGCAACTTTCTGTGCGACAAATTCAGACAGGAAAAATCAGTATAAATCCTTAGAAAATTATCCCCCAGTGTCTCCATCTGCTGGCGGTATTGAATAAGCATTGCTGCACTGATGGGGTATGCATTAGACGAAAAAAAAGAAGAAAAAGAAGAATAATACGCCCAGAAAAGAGGCGAAAAGGAGAAAAACGTAAAAAAACGTGAAAAAAAAGTAAGAGGTATTCTCCGTTGAGATATTGCAGCCGCTGCTGTGTCCAGGCCCAGGAGCCTTAGCACTGTGCTGTGATGTCACTCAATACCACTGACATCACTAGGTGTAAACAACATCTCTCCTTTGCTGTGTATGTGACTATGGAGCTGTTTGGTGATGTCGTCTATTATGGCCTTCATAGAAGCAACAGGAGATTGTTGCATCCATCTAGAACCCTCAGAACTACAGTGCTATGATGTCACTCACTTCCACAGGCCTTGCAGAGTGTAAACAACAACAACCCAGCTTTGTTGTGTATGTAACCATAGGGATTTGTGATGTCACCTAGAACCTTCACAGCAGCGACAGCTTTATGAGGAGCATCAGCACTGCTCTGCCTGAGCAGAACCATCACCGCCATAGGTTGTCAAATAACCCGGATTTAACCCACACAGGTAAGTCCAATGGGGTGCAGGCATGTCCTCTATGCTTACAGCTTCCCGTGGGTGTTGGTTTGATACCGTTTGGGGACAGCCAAGGAGGCATCTGCAGGCAACAAAGGTAGGTGTGTGCTTGTGTGTGTGTTTCCTATGCAGATCCTAAGCCCAGTGTCACATGCAAGTAGGAGGAGTAAGAAGGGTTCCTGGCAAATCCGGGTTATGGATTGCATTTAAAAAGGCCCCGTGGGAGTGCAATGGGCCCCTGTCTTGCTGCTTAGCAATAATGGTATGGGTTTAGGTTCTGCTGTGTGTACTGGTGGTTGACTGCCCCCCAGCCCAGAGTGTGCATGGAAAATTGTCTGGCAGCCTCCCTGACAGCAAGCAGTGATAGTGCCCATGAAGGGGACCTTGTTGGGCCCGCCCCTTTCACGGTTATCGCTTCTCGGCCTTTTGGCTAAGATCAAGTGTAGTATCTGTTCTTATCAGTTTAATATCTGATACGTCCCCTATCTGGGGACCATATATTAAATGGATTTTTGAGAACGGGGGCCGATTTCGAAGCTTGCTTCCGTCGCCCTATGCATTGACCCGATATGGCAGTATCTTCGGGTACAGTGCACCACCCCCTTACAGGGTTAAAAAGAAAGATTCCTACTTTCATTGCTACCTGCTTGCTGGCTAGCCAGCTAGCCAGCCCTGTGGGCCTTGCTGCTGCAGCCAAAAAACAAAAGGTGGTGCTGCTGCTGCTGCTTCTGCTGCTTCTGCTTGTGTCTGGCCGCTGTTGGAGCGTCCAGGCACAGGACTTCTGCTGCTGCTGACTAAATGGCCTCCTTAATTGGATCATTTGAGTAGCCAGCACACCTGTGCAGGTAGGGCATGACATGATAGGCAGCTGCCTTGATAGCGGATGGGTGCTGAATGTTCCTAATTGACAAAATAAGATTAATGCTTATGAAGAAATATAAAATCTCATCCCTTCCCCAATATCGCGCCACACCCCTACCCCTTAATTCCCTGGTTGAACTTGATGGACATATGTCTTTTTTCGACCGTACTAACTATGTAACTATGTAACATAACATGGGGGGGGGGGGGGGTCTCCTGGCTGTTCACACAGGTGTGTCATTGCTGTACATTGACCATGCATTGCTTCTGTGGTATTGCAAAGGCAAAGACAAATGCTTCCAGCCATCCATTGCACTAATGGATTGGTCATCAGCTGGCTGTCTATGTCCCGCATCAATATAGACCAAAGTACAGAGGGTTAGGCTATGCTATTGTGCACCTACCTGATGCATCAGAAGGTGCGAGGCCCTTGCTAAATTCTGTGCACAGACTTTGAGATCTATACTTTAGACTGTATCTAAACCTGCTCCAACATGGACTGACATTCTGGCCTACTTTCAGCCGATGCGACTTGTCTGTCGCTGAACAGTCGCTTTTTATGTATTCAGCACCTATGTATAATGTTGTAAAAATGCTCTAGAAGCTAAAGTCGCAGAAATGTCACACATATTTGGCCTGCAACTTTCTGTGCGACAAATTCAGACAGGAAAAATCAGTATAAATCCTTAGAAAATTATCCCCCAGTGTCTCCATCTGCTGGCGGTATTGAATAAGCATTGCTGCACTGATGGGGTATGCATTAGACGAAAAAAAAGAAGAAAAAGAAGAATAATACGCCCAGAAAAGAGGCGAAAAGGAGAAAAACGTAAAAAAACGTGAAAAAAAAGTAAGAGGAAGAGAAGGGAAAAAAAGGTGGAAATGGGTTTAAAAGTGATTTCGGCGGAGAAATATATATATATATATATATATATATATATATATATATATATATATATATATATACGCGCACACACACACATATATATAAACGTATTCTCCGTTGAGATATTGCAGCCGCTGCTGTGTCCAGGCCCAGGAGCCTTAGCACTGTGCTGTGATGTCACTCAATACCACTGACATCACTAGGTGTAAACAACATCTCTCCTTTGCTGTGTATGTGACTATGGAGCTGTTTGGTGATGTCGTCTATTATGGCCTTCATAGAAGCAACAGGAGATTGTTGCATCCATCTAGAACCCTCAGAACTACAGTGCTATGATGTCACTCACTTCCACAGGCCTTGCAGAGTGTAAACAACAACAACCCAGCTTTGTTGTGTATGTAACCATAGGGATTTGTGATGTCACCTAGAACCTTCACAGCAGCGACAGCTTTATGAGGAGCATCAGCACTGCTCTGCCTGAGCAGAACCATCACCGCCATAGGTTGTCAAATAACCCGGATTTAACCCACACAGGTAAGTCCAATGGGGTGCAGGCATGTCCTCTATGCTTACAGCTTCCCGTGGGTGTTGGTTTGATACCGTTTGGGGACAGCCAAGGAGGCATCTGCAGGCAACAAAGGTAGGTGTGTGCTTGTGTGTGTGTTTCCTATGCAGATCCTAAGCCCAGTGTCACATGCAAGTAGGAGGAGTAAGAAGGGTTCCTGGCAAATCCGGGTTATGGATTGCATTTAAAAAGGCCCCGTGGGAGTGCAATGGGCCCCTGTCTTGCTGCTTAGCAATAATGGTATGGGTTTAGGTTCTGCTGTGTGTACTGGTGGTTGACTGCCCCCCAGCCCAGAGTGTGCATGGAAAATTGTCTGGCAGCCTCCCTGACAGCAAGCAGTGATAGTGCCCATGAAGGGGACCTTGTTGGGCCCGCCCCTTTCACGGTTATCGCTTCTCGGCCTTTTGGCTAAGATCAAGTGTAGTATCTGTTCTTATCAGTTTAATATCTGATACGTCCCCTATCTGGGGACCATATATTAAATGGATTTTTGAGAACGGGGGCCGATTTCGAAGCTTGCTTCCGTCGCCCTATGCATTGACCCGATATGGCAGTATCTTCGGGTACAGTGCACCACCCCCTTACAGGGTTAAAAAGAAAGATTCCTACTTTCATTGCTACCTGCTTGCTGGCTAGCCAGCTAGCCAGCCCTGTGGGCCTTGCTGCTGCAGCCAAAAAACAAAAGGTGGTGCTGCTGCTGCTGCTTCTGCTGCTTCTGCTTGTGTCTGGCCGCTGTTGGAGCGTCCAGGCACAGGACTTCTGCTGCTGCTGACTAAATGGCCTCCTTAATTGGATCATTTGAGTAGCCAGCACACCTGTGCAGGTAGGGCATGACATGATAGGCAGCTGCCTTGATAGCGGGTGGGTGCTGAATGTTCCTAATTGACAAAATAAGATTAATGCTTATGAAGAAATATAAAATCTCATCCCTTCCCCAATATCGCGCCACACCCCTACCCCTTAATTCCCTGGTTGAACTTGATGGACATATGTCTTTTTTCGACCGTACTAACTATGTAACTATGTAACATAACATGGGGGGGGGGGGGGGGGTCTCCTGGCTGTTCACACAGGTGTGTCATTGCTGTACATTGACCATGCATTGCTTCTGTGGTATTGCAAAGGCAAAGACAAATGCTTCCAGCCATCCATTGCACTAATGGATTGGTCATCAGCTGGCTGTCTATGTCCCGCATCAATATAGACCAAAGTACAGAGGGTTAGGCTATGCTATTGTGCACCTACCTGATGCATCAGAAGGTGCGAGGCCCTTGCTAAATTCTGTGCACAGACTTTGAGATCTATACTTTAGACTGTATCTAAACCTGCTCCAACATGGACTGACATTCTGGCCTACTTTCAGCCGATGCGACTTGTCTGTCGCTGAACAGTCGCTTTTTATGTATTCAGCACCTATGTATAATGTTGTAAAAATGCTCTAGAAGCTAAAGTCGCAGAAATGTCACACATATTTGGCCTGCAACTTTCTGTGCGACAAATTCAGACAGGAAAAATCAGTATAAATCCTTAGAAAATTATCCCCCAGTGTCTCCATCTGCTGGCGGTATTGAATAAGCATTGCTGCACTGATGGGGTATGCATTAGACGAAAAAAAAGAAGAAAAAGAAGAATAATACGCCCAGAAAAGAGGCGAAAAGGAGAAAAACGTAAAAAAACGTGAAAAAAAAGTAAGAGGAAGAGAAGGGAAAAAAAGGTGGAAATGGGTTTAAAAGTGATTTCGGCGGAGAAATATATATATATATATATATATATATATATATATATATATATATATATACGCGCACACACACACATATATATAAACGTATTCTCCGTTGAGATATTGCAGCCGCTGCTGTGTCCAGGCCCAGGAGCCTTAGCACTGTGCTGTGATGTCACTCAATACCATTGACATCACTAGGTGTAAACAACATCTCTCCTTTGCTGTGTATGTGACTATGGAGCTGTTTGGTGATGTCGTCTATTATGGCCTTCATAGAAGCAACAGGAGATTGTTGCATCCATCTAGAACCCTCAGAACTACAGTGCTATGATGTCACTCACTTCCACAGGCCTTGCAGAGTGTAAACAACAACAACCCAGCTTTGTTGTGTATGTAACCATAGGGATTTGTGATGTCACCTAGAACCTTCACAGCAGCGACAGCTTTATGAGGAGCATCAGCACTGCTCTGCCTGAGCAGAACCATCACCGCCATAGGTTGTCAAATAACCCGGATTTAACCCACACAGGTAAGTCCAATGGGGTGCAGGCATGTCCTCTATGCTTACAGCTTCCCGTGGGTGTTGGTTTGATACCGTTTGGGGACAGCCAAGGAGGCATCTGCAGGCAACAAAGGTAGGTGTGTGCTTGTGTGTGTGTTTCCTATGCAGATCCTAAGCCCAGTGTCACATGCAAGTAGGAGGAGTAAGAAGGGTTCCTGGCAAATCCGGGTTATGGATTGCATTTAAAAAGGCCCCGTGGGAGTGCAATGGGCCCCTGTCTTGCTGCTTAGCAATAATGGTATGGGTTTAGGTTCTGCTGTGTGTACTGGTGGTTGACTGCCCCCCAGCCCAGAGTGTGCATGGAAAATTGTCTGGCAGCCTCCCTGACAGCAAGCAGTGATAGTGCCCATGAAGGGGACCTTGTTGGGCCCGCCCCTTTCACGGTTATCGCTTCTCGGCCTTTTGGCTAAGATCAAGTGTAGTATCTGTTCTTATCAGTTTAATATCTGATACGTCCCCTATCTGGGGACCATATATTAAATGGATTTTTGAGAACGGGGGCCGATTTCGAAGCTTGCTTCCGTCGCCCTATGCATTGACCCGATATGGCAGTATCTTCGGGTACAGTGCACCACCCCCTTACAGGGTTAAAAAGAAAGATTCCTACTTTCATTGCTACCTGCTTGCTGGCTAGCCAGCTAGCCAGCCCTGTGGGCCTTGCTGCTGCAGCCAAAAAACAAAAGGTGGTGCTGCTGCTGCTGCTTCTGCTGCTTCTGCTTGTGTCTGGCCGCTGTTGGAGCGTCCAGGCACAGGACTTCTGCTGCTGCTGACTAAATGGCCTCCTTAATTGGATCATTTGAGTAGCCAGCACACCTGTGCAGGTAGGGCATGACATGATAGGCAGCTGCCTTGATAGCGGGTGGGTGCTGAATGTTCCTAATTGACAAAATAAGATTAATGCTTATGAAGAAATATAAAATCTCATCCCTTCCCCAATATCGCGCCACACCCCTACCCCTTAATTCCCTGGTTGAACTTGATGGACATATGTCTTTTTTCGACCGTACTAACTATGTAACTATGTAACATAACATGGGGGGGGGGGGGGGGGGGGTCTCCTGGCTGTTCACACAGGTGTGTCATTGCTGTACATTGACCATGCATTGCTTCTGTGGTATTGCAAAGGCAAAGACAAATGCTTCCAGCCATCCATTGCACTAATGGATTGGTCATCAGCTGGCTGTCTATGTCCCGCATCAATATAGACCAAAGTACAGAGGGTTAGGCTATGCTATTGTGCACCTACCTGATGCATCAGAAGGTGCGAGGCCCTTGCTAAATTCTGTGCACAGACTTTGAGATCTATACTTTAGACTGTATCTAAACCTGCTCCAACATGGACTGACATTCTGGCCTACTTTCAGCCGATGCGACTTGTCTGTCGCTGAACAGTCGCTTTTTATGTATTCAGCACCTATGTATAATGTTGTAAAAATGCTCTAGAAGCTAAAGTCGCAGAAATGTCACACATATTTGGCCTGCAACTTTCTGTGCGACAAATTCAGACAGGAAAAATCAGTATAAATCCTTAGAAAATTATCCCCCAGTGTCTCCATCTGCTGGCGGTATTGAATAAGCATTGCTGCACTGATGGGGTATGCATTAGACGAAAAAAAAGAAGAAAAAGAAGAATAATACGCCCAGAAAAGAGGCGAAAAGGAGAAAAACGTAAAAAAACGTGAAAAAAAAGTAAGAGGAAGAGAAGGGAAAAAAAGGTGGAAATGGGTTTAAAAGTGATTTCGGCGGAGAAATATATATATATATATATATATATATATATATATATATATATATATACGCGCACACACACACATATATATAAACGTATTCTCCGTTGAGATATTGCAGCCGCTGCTGTGTCCAGGCCCAGGAGCCTTAGCACTGTGCTGTGATGTCACTCAATACCACTGACATCACTAGGTGTAAACAACATCTCTCCTTTGCTGTGTATGTGACTATGGAGCTGTTTGGTGATGTCGTCTATTATGGCCTTCATAGAAGCAACAGGAGATTGTTGCATCCATCTAGAACCCTCAGAACTACAGTGCTATGATGTCACTCACTTCCACAGGCCTTGCAGAGTGTAAACAACAACAACCCAGCTTTGTTGTGTATGTAACCATAGGGATTTGTGATGTCACCTAGAACCTTCACAGCAGCGACAGCTTTATGAGGAGCATCAGCACTGCTCTGCCTGAGCAGAACCATCACCGCCATAGGTTGTCAAATAACCCGGATTTAACCCACACAGGTAAGTCCAATGGGGTGCAGGCATGTCCTCTATGCTTACAGCTTCCCGTGGGTGTTGGTTTGATACCGTTTGGGGACAGCCAAGGAGGCATCTGCAGGCAACAAAGGTAGGTGTGTGCTTGTGTGTGTGTTTCCTATGCAGATCCTAAGCCCAGTGTCACATGCAAGTAGGAGGAGTAAGAAGGGTTCCTGGCAAATCCGGGTTATGGATTGCATTTAAAAAGGCCCCGTGGGAGTGCAATGGGCCCCTGTCTTGCTGCTTAGCAATAATGGTATGGGTTTAGGTTCTGCTGTGTGTACTGGTGGTTGACTGCCCCCCAGCCCAGAGTGTGCATGGAAAATTGTCTGGCAGCCTCCCTGACAGCAAGCAGTGATAGTGCCCATGAAGGGGACCTTGTTGGGCCCGCCCCTTTCACGGTTATCGCTTCTCGGCCTTTTGGCTAAGATCAAGTGTAGTATCTGTTCTTATCAGTTTAATATCTGATACGTCCCCTATCTGGGGACCATATATTAAATGGATTTTTGAGAACGGGGGCCGATTTCGAAGCTTGCTTCCGTCGCCCTATGCATTGACCCGATATGGCAGTATCTTCGGGTACAGTGCACCACCCCCTTACAGGGTTAAAAAGAAAGATTCCTACTTTCATTGCTACCTGCTTGCTGGCTAGCCAGCTAGCCAGCCCTGTGGGCCTTGCTGCTGCAGCCAAAAAACAAAAGGTGGTGCTGCTGCTGCTGCTTCTGCTGCTTCTGCTTGTGTCTGGCCGCTGTTGGAGCGTCCAGGCACAGGACTTCTGCTGCTGCTGACTAAATGGCCTCCTTAATTGGATCATTTGAGTAGCCAGCACACCTGT
The DNA here is from genome assembly GCF_029499605.1 of Hyla sarda. NCBI lineage: Eukaryota > Metazoa > Chordata > Amphibia > Anura > Hylidae > Hyla > Hyla sarda. The sequence continues at coordinate 71,874 of NW_026608238.1, forward strand.
GCAGGTAGGGCATGACATGATAGGCAGCTGCCTTGATAGCGGGTGGGTGCTGAATGTTCCTAATTGACAAAATAAGATTAATGCTTATGAAGAAATATAAAATCTCATCCCTTCCCCAATATCGCGCCACACCCCTACCCCTTAATTCCCTGGTTGAACTTGATGGACATATGTCTTTTTTCGACCGTACTAACTATGTAACTATGTAACATAACATGGGGGGGGGGGTCTCCTGGCTGTTCACACAGGTGTGTCATTGCTGTACATTGACCATGCATTGCTTCTGTGGTATTGCAAAGGCAAAGACAAATGCTTCCAGCCATCCATTGCACTAATGGATTGGTCATCAGCTGGCTGTCTATGTCCCGCATCAATATAGACCAAAGTACAGAGGGTTAGGCTATGCTATTGTGCACCTACCTGATGCATCAGAAGGTGCGAGGCCCTTGCTAAATTCTGTGCACAGACTTTGAGATCTATACTTTAGACTGTATCTAAACCTGCTCCAACATGGACTGACATTCTGGCCTACTTTCAGCCGATGCGACTTGTCTGTCGCTGAACAGTCGCTTTTTATGTATTCAGCACCTATGTATAATGTTGTAAAAATGCTCTAGAAGCTAAAGTCGCAGAAATGTCACACATATTTGGCCTGCAACTTTCTGTGCGACAAATTCAGACAGGAAAAATCAGTATAAATCCTTAGAAAATTATCCCCCAGTGTCTCCATCTGCTGGCGGTATTGAATAAGCATTGCTGCACTGATGGGGTATGCATTAGACGAAAAAAAAGAAGAAAAAGAAGAATAATACGCCCAGAAAAGAGGCGAAAAGGAGAAAAACGTAAAAAAACGTGAAAAAAAGTAAGAGGAAGAGAAGGGAAAAAAAGGTGGAAATGGGTTTAAAAGTGATTTCGGCGGAGAATATATATATATATATATATATATATATATATATATATATATATATACGCGCACACACACACATATATATAAACGTATTCTCCGTTGAGATATTGCAGCCGCTGCTGTGTCCAGGCCCAGGAGCCTTAGCACTGTGCTGTGATGTCACTCAATACCACTGACATCACTAGGTGTAAACAACATCTCTCCTTTGCTGTGTATGTGACTATGGAGCTGTTTGGTGATGTCGTCTATTATGGCCTTCATAGAAGCAACAGGAGATTGTTGCATCCATCTAGAACCCTCAGAACTACAGTGCTATGATGTCACTCACTTCCACAGGCCTTGCAGAGTGTAAACAACAACAACCCAGCTTTGTTGTGTATGTAACCATAGGGATTTGTGATGTCACCTAGAACCTTCACAGCAGCGACAGCTTTATGAGGAGCATCAGCACTGCTCTGCCTGAGCAGAACCATCACCGCCATAGGTTGTCAAATAACCCGGATTTAACCCACACAGGTAAGTCCAATGGGGTGCAGGCATGTCCTCTATGCTTACAGCTTCCCGTGGGTGTTGGTTTGATACCGTTTGGGGACAGCCAAGGAGGCATCTGCAGGCAACAAAGGTAGGTGTGTGCTTGTGTGTGTGTTTCCTATGCAGATCCTAAGCCCAGTGTCACATGCAAGTAGGAGGAGTAAGAAGGGTTCCTGGCAAATCCGGGTTATGGATTGCATTTAAAAAGGCCCCGTGGGAGTGCAATGGGCCCCTGTCTTGCTGCTTAGCAATAATGGTATGGGTTTAGGTTCTGCTGTGTGTACTGGTGGTTGACTGCCCCCCAGCCCAGAGTGTGCATGGAAAATTGTCTGGCAGCCTCCCTGACAGCAAGCAGTGATAGTGCCCATGAAGGGGACCTTGTTGGGCCCGCCCCTTTCACGGTTATCGCTTCTCGGCCTTTTGGCTAAGATCAAGTGTAGTATCTGTTCTTATCAGTTTAATATCTGATACGTCCCCTATCTGGGGACCATATATTAAATGGATTTTTGAGAACGGGGGCCGATTTCGAAGCTTGCTTCCGTCGCCCTATGCATTGACCCGATATGGCAGTATCTTCGGGTACAGTGCACCACCCCCTTACAGGGTTAAAAAGAAAGATTCCTACTTTCATTGCTACCTGCTTGCTGGCTAGCCAGCTAGCCAGCCCTGTGGGCCTTGCTGCTGCAGCCAAAAAACAAAAGGTGGTGCTGCTGCTGCTGCTTCTGCTGCTTCTGCTTGTGTCTGGCCGCTGTTGGAGCGTCCAGGCACAGGACTTCTGCTGCTGCTGACTAAATGGCCTCCTTAATTGGATCATTTGAGTAGCCAGCACACCTGTGCAGGTAGGGCATGACATGATAGGCAGCTGCCTTGATAGCGGGTGGGTGCTGAATGTTCCTAATTGACAAAATAAGATTAATGCTTATGAAGAAATATAAAATCTCATCCCTTCCCCAATATCGCGCCACACCCCTACCCCTTAATTCCCTGGTTGAACTTGATGGACATATGTCTTTTTTCGACCGTACTAACTATGTAACTATGTAACATAACATGGGGGGGGGGGGGGGGGTCTCCTGGCTGTTCACACAGGTGTGTCATTGCTGTACATTGACCATGCATTGCTTCTGTGGTATTGCAAAGGCAAAGACAAATGCTTCCAGCCATCCATTGCACTAATGGATTGGTCATCAGCTGGCTGTCTATGTCCCGCATCAATATAGACCAAAGTACAGAGGGTTAGGCTATGCTATTGTGCACCTACCTGATGCATCAGAAGGTGCGAGGCCCTTGCTAAATTCTGTGCACAGACTTTGAGATCTATACTTTAGACTGTATCTAAACCTGCTCCAACATGGACTGACATTCTGGCCTACTTTCAGCCGATGCGACTTGTCTGTCGCTGAACAGTCGCTTTTTATGTATTCAGCACCTATGTATAATGTTGTAAAAATGCTCTAGAAGCTAAAGTCGCAGAAATGTCACACATATTTGGCCTGCAACTTTCTGTGCGACAAATTCAGACAGGAAAAATCAGTATAAATCCTTAGAAAATTATCCCCCAGTGTCTCCATCTGCTGGCGGTATTGAATAAGCATTGCTGCACTGATGGGGTATGCATTAGACGAAAAAAAAGAAGAAAAAGAAGAATAATACGCCCAGAAAAGAGGCGAAAAGGAGAAAAACGTAAAAAAACGTGAAAAAAAAGTAAGAGGAAGAGAAGGGAAAAAAAGGTGGAAATGGGTTTAAAAGTGATTTCGGCGGAGAATATATATATATATATATATATATATATATATATATATATATATACGCGCACACACACACACATATATATAAACGTATTCTCCGTTGAGATATTGCAGCCGCTGCTGTGTCCAGGCCCAGGAGCCTTAGCACTGTGCTGTGATGTCACTCAATACCACTGACATCACTAGGTGTAAACAACATCTCTCCTTTGCTGTGTATGTGACTATGGAGCTGTTTGGTGATGTCGTCTATTATGGCCTTCATAGAAGCAACAGGAGATTGTTGCATCCATCTAGAACCCTCAGAACTACAGTGCTATGATGTCACTCACTTCCACAGGCCTTGCAGAGTGTAAACAACAACAACCCAGCTTTGTTGTGTATGTAACCATAGGGATTTGTGATGTCACCTAGAACCTTCACAGCAGCGACAGCTTTATGAGGAGCATCAGCACTGCTCTGCCTGAGCAGAACCATCACCGCCATAGGTTGTCAAATAACCCGGATTTAACCCACACAGGTAAGTCCAATGGGGTGCAGGCATGTCCTCTATGCTTACAGCTTCCCGTGGGTGTTGGTTTGATACCGTTTGGGGACAGCCAAGGAGGCATCTGCAGGCAACAAAGGTAGGTGTGTGCTTGTGTGTGTGTTTCCTATGCAGATCCTAAGCCCAGTGTCACATGCAAGTAGGAGGAGTAAGAAGGGTTCCTGGCAAATCCGGGTTATGGATTGCATTTAAAAAGGCCCCGTGGGAGTGCAATGGGCCCCTGTCTTGCTGCTTAGCAATAATGGTATGGGTTTAGGTTCTGCTGTGTGTACTGGTGGTTGACTGCCCCCCAGCCCAGAGTGTGCATGGAAAATTGTCTGGCAGCCTCCCTGACAGCAAGCAGTGATAGTGCCCATGAAGGGGACCTTGTTGGGCCCGCCCCTTTCACGGTTATCGCTTCTCGGCCTTTTGGCTAAGATCAAGTGTAGTATCTGTTCTTATCAGTTTAATATCTGATACGTCCCCTATCTGGGGACCATATATTAAATGGATTTTTGAGAACGGGGGCCGATTTCGAAGCTTGCTTCCGTCGCCCTATGCATTGACCCGATATGGCAGTATCTTCGGGTACAGTGCACCACCCCCTTACAGGGTTAAAAAGAAAGATTCCTACTTTCATTGCTACCTGCTTGCTGGCTAGCCAGCTAGCCAGCCCTGTGGGCCTTGCTGCTGCAGCCAAAAAACAAAAGGTGGTGCTGCTGCTGCTGCTTCTGCTGCTTCTGCTTGTGTCTGGCCGCTGTTGGAGCGTCCAGGCACAGGACTTCTGCTGCTGCTGACTAAATGGCCTCCTTAATTGGATCATTTGAGTAGCCAGCACACCTGTGCAGGTAGGGCATGACATGATAGGCAGCTGCCTTGATAGCGGGTGGGTGCTGAATGTTCCTAATTGACAAAATAAGATTAATGCTTATGAAGAAATATAAAATCTCATCCCTTCCCCAATATCGCGCCACACCCCTACCCCTTAATTCCCTGGTTGAACTTGATGGACATATGTCTTTTTTCGACCGTACTAACTATGTAACTATGTAACATAACATGGGGGGGGGGGGGGGGGTCTCCTGGCTGTTCACACAGGTGTGTCATTGCTGTACATTGACCATGCATTGCTTCTGTGGTATTGCAAAGGCAAAGACAAATGCTTCCAGCCATCCATTGCACTAATGGATTGGTCATCAGCTGGCTGTCTATGTCCCGCATCAATATAGACCAAAGTACAGAGGGTTAGGCTATGCTATTGTGCACCTACCTGATGCATCAGAAGGTGCGAGGCCCTTGCTAAATTCTGTGCACAGACTTTGAGATCTATACTTTAGACTGTATCTAAACCTGCTCCAACATGGACTGACATTCTGGCCTACTTTCAGCCGATGCGACTTGTCTGTCGCTGAACAGTCGCTTTTTATGTATTCAGCACCTATGTATAATGTTGTAAAAATGCTCTAGAAGCTAAAGTCGCAGAAATGTCACACATATTTGGCCTGCAACTTTCTGTGCGACAAATTCAGACAGGAAAAATCAGTATAAATCCTTAGAAAATTATCCCCCAGTGTCTCCATCTGCTGGCGGTATTGAATAAGCATTGCTGCACTGATGGGGTATGCATTAGACGAAAAAAAAGAAGAAAAAGAAGAATAATACGCCCAGAAAAGAGGCGAAAAGGAGAAAAACGTAAAAAAACGTGAAAAAAAAGTAAGAGGAAGAGAAGGGAAAAAAAGGTGGAAATGGGTTTAAAAGTGATTTCGGCGGAGAAATATATATATATATATATATATATATATATATATATATATACGCGCACACACACACATATATATAAACGTATTCTCCGTTGAGATATTGCAGCCGCTGCTGTGTCCAGGCCCAGGAGCCTTAGCACTGTGCTGTGATGTCACTCAATACCACTGACATCACTAGGTGTAAACAACATCTCTCCTTTGCTGTGTATGTGACTATGGAGCTGTTTGGTGATGTCGTCTATTATGGCCTTCATAGAAGCAACAGGAGATTGTTGCATCCATCTAGAACCCTCAGAACTACAGTGCTATGATGTCACTCACTTCCACAGGCCTTGCAGAGTGTAAACAACAACAACCCAGCTTTGTTGTGTATGTAACCATAGGGATTTGTGATGTCACCTAGAACCTTCACAGCAGCGACAGCTTTATGAGGAGCATCAGCACTGCTCTGCCTGAGCAGAACCATCACCGCCATAGGTTGTCAAATAACCCGGATTTAACCCACACAGGTAAGTCCAATGGGGTGCAGGCATGTCCTCTATGCTTACAGCTTCCCGTGGGTGTTGGTTTGATACCGTTTGGGGACAGCCAAGGAGGCATCTGCAGGCAACAAAGGTAGGTGTGTGCTTGTGTGTGTGTTTCCTATGCAGATCCTAAGCCCAGTGTCACATGCAAGTAGGAGGAGTAAGAAGGGTTCCTGGCAAATCCGGGTTATGGATTGCATTTAAAAAGGCCCCGTGGGAGTGCAATGGGCCCCTGTCTTGCTGCTTAGCAATAATGGTATGGGTTTAGGTTCTGCTGTGTGTACTGGTGGTTGACTGCCCCCCAGCCCAGAGTGTGCATGGAAAATTGTCTGGCAGCCTCCCTGACAGCAAGCAGTGATAGTGCCCATGAAGGGGACCTTGTTGGGCCCGCCCCTTTCACGGTTATCGCTTCTCGGCCTTTTGGCTAAGATCAAGTGTAGTATCTGTTCTTATCAGTTTAATATCTGATACGTCCCCTATCTGGGGACCATATATTAAATGGATTTTTGAGAACGGGGGCCGATTTCGAAGCTTGCTTCCGTCGCCCTATGCATTGACCCGATATGGCAGTATCTTCGGGTACAGTGCACCACCCCCTTACAGGGTTAAAAAGAAAGATTCCTACTTTCATTGCTACCTGCTTGCTGGCTAGCCAGCTAGCCAGCCCTGTGGGCCTTGCTGCTGCAGCCAAAAAACAAAAGGTGGTGCTGCTGCTGCTGCTTCTGCTGCTTCTGCTTGTGTCTGGCCGCTGTTGGAGCGTCCAGGCACAGGACTTCTGCTGCTGCTGACTAAATGGCCTCCTTAATTGGATCATTTGAGTAGCCAGCACACTGTGCAGGTAGGGCATGACATGATAGGCAGCTGCCTTGATAGCGGGGTGGGTGCTGAATGTTCCTAATTGACAAAATAAGATTAATGCTTATGAAGAAATATAAAATCTCATCCCTTCCCCAATATCGCGCCACACCCCTACCCCTTAATTCCCTGGTTGAACTTGATGGACATATGTCTTTTTTCGACCGTACTAACTATGTAACTATGTAACATAACATGGGGGGGGGGGGTCTCCTGCTGTTCACACAGGTGTGTCATTGCTGTACATTGACCATGCATTGCTTCTGTGGTATTGCAAAGGCAAGACAAATGCTTCCAGCCATCCATTGCACTAATGGATTGGTCATCAGCTGGCTGTCTATGTCCCGCATCAATATAGACCAAAGTACAGAGGGTTAGGCTATGCTATTGTGCACCTACCTGATGCATCAGAAGGTGCGAGGCCCTTGCTAAATTCTGTGCACAGACTTTGAGATCTATACTTTAGACTGTATCTAAACCTGCTCCAACATGGACTGACATTCTGGCCTACTTTCAGCCGATGCGACTTGTCTGTCGCTGAACAGTCGCTTTTTATGTATTCAGCACCTATGTATAATGTTGTAAAAATGCTCTAGAAGCTAAAGTCGCAGAAATGTCACACATATTTGGCCTGCAACTTTCTGTGCGACAAATTCAGACAGGAAAAATCAGTATAAATCCTTAGAAAATTATCCCCCAGTGTCTCCATCTGCTGGCGGTATTGAATAAGCATTGCTGCACTGATGGGGTATGCATTAGACGAAAAAAAAGAAGAAAAAGAAGAATAATACGCCCAGAAAAGAGGCGAAAAGGAGAAAAACGTAAAAAAACGTGAAAAAAAAGTAAGAGGAAGAGAAGGGAAAAAAGGTGGAAATGGGTTTAAAAGTGATTTCGGCGGAGAAATATATATATATATATATATATATATATATATATATACGCGCACACACACACATATATATAAACGTATTCTCCGTTGAGATATTGCAGCCGCTGCTGTGTCCAGGCCCAGGAGCCTTAGCACTGTGCTGTGATGTCACTCAATACCACTGACATCACTAGGTGTAAACAACATCTCTCCTTTGCTGTGTATGTGACTATGGAGCTGTTTGGTGATGTCGTCTATTATGGCCTTCATAGAAGCAACAGGAGATTGTTGCATCCATCTAGAACCCTCAGAACTACAGTGCTATGATGTCACTCACTTCCACAGGCCTTGCAGAGTGTAAACAACAACAACCCAGCTTTGTTGTGTATGTAACCATAGGGATTTGTGATGTCACCTAGAACCTTCACAGCAGCGACAGCTTTATGAGGAGCATCAGCACTGCTCTGCCTGAGCAGAACCATCACCGCCATAGGTTGTCAAATAACCCGGATTTAACCCACACAGGTAAGTCCAATGGGGTGCAGGCATGTCCTCTATGCTTACAGCTTCCCGTGGGTGTTGGTTTGATACCGTTTGGGGACAGCCAAGGAGGCATCTGCAGGCAACAAAGGTAGGTGTGTGCTTGTGTGTGTGTTTCCTATGCAGATCCTAAGCCCAGTGTCACATGCAAGTAGGAGGAGTAAGAAGGGTTCCTGGCAAATCCGGGTTATGGATTGCATTTAAAAAGGCCCCGTGGGAGTGCAATGGGCCCCTGTCTTGCTGCTTAGCAATAATGGTATGGTTTAGGTTCTG